>NW_025999960.1:19670047-19675625 GCF_001458135.2 Marmota marmota marmota | reverse complement strand
AAACAAAAAAAAAAAAAAAAAAATTAGAATGTGTATTGCACAGGGCATGGTGGGACACATCCTAATCCTATCAACTGGAGAAACTGAACCAAGAGGATGGAAAGTTCAAGGTCACCCTTGGCATTTTAGCAGAACTCTGTCTTTTTTTTTCTTTTTCCATATTTTTTAATTGGTGCATTTGTAGTTGTACATATTGATGGAATTAGTTGTTACATATTGTATATGCACGCAATACAACAATATAATTTAACCAATATCATTCCCCAGAAATGAGACCCTGTCTTAAAAACAAAAAGGAAGGTTGTGGCTGTGGCTCAGTGGTAGTGCACTCACCTGGCATGTGTGAGGCACTGAGTTCAATTCTCAGCACCACATATAAGTAAATAAAATGAAGGTCTATTAACAACTAAAAACTAAAATTAAAATTAAAAAAAAAAATAAGTTGACACAGTAGTTCACATTTGTAATCTTGGTGGCTTGGGGGACTGAGGCAGGAGAGTAGCAAGTTCAAGGCCAGCCTCATCCATTAAGTGAGGCTCTATGCACTTTAGACCATGCCTTAAATTAAAAACTAGAGGGCTGGGGATGTGGCTCAAGTGGTAGCACGCTCGCCTAGCATGTGTGAGGCACTGGGTTCGATTCTCAGCACCACATAAAAATAAAATAAAGATATTGTGTCTATCTAAAAATAAATAAATAAATAAAAAACTAAAAAGGCTAGGGATGTAACTTAGTGATATGGTGCCCCTAGGTTCAACTCTCACTACTAAAAAAAAAAAAAAATACAATGGCAAATTTTTTTTTTAATTATCTATCCAGGGGAACTATTGTAACTAAAGAGAATGTTAGTTCTGTATGCATTAAATTGGCGAAAGATCAATGGCCCATTAAACAACAAAAGTAAGTTGCAGAGTGATTTATCTGGTGTGATTCTGTTTTTGTTGTTGTTTTTCTCCTTTAAAAAATATAGGCCTGAGCTGGGGATGTGGCTCAAGCGGTGGCGCGCTCGCCTGGCATGTGTGTGGCCCGGGTTCGATCCTCAGCACCACATACAAACAGGGATGTTGTGTCCGCTGAAAACTAAAAAATAAATATTTTAAAAAATTCTCTCTCTCTCTCTCTCTCTCTCTAAAAAAAAAATATATATATATATATAGGCCTGGGGTTGTAGCTCAGTGGTAGAGTACTTTTCTTGTATGTGTGAGGCACTGGATTCAATTCTCAGCACCAAATATAAATAAATAATAGAGGTTCATCGACAATTAAAAAAATTTATATAAAGAAATTATATATAAGAATTAATTATATATATATGAAATTTATATATAAAAAATATACATAAAACTGGACAGGGCACAGTCGCACACGCCTGTAATCCCAGTGGCTAGGGAGTCTGAGGCAGGAGGATTGAGAGTTCAAAGCCAGCCTCAGCAATTTAGCAAGGCACTAAGCAACTCAGTGAGAACCTGTCTCTAAATAAAATACAAAATGGGGCTGGAGATGTGGTTCAGTGGTTGAGTGCCCCTGAGTTTAATCCCCGGTACCCCCAAAAAAGTGTGTGTGTGTGTGTGTGTGTGTGTATGAATGACTGGAGGCTGGAGTGTTGCTCAGTGGTAGAGCACTTGCCTAACATGCTCAAGGCCCTGGGTTTGATCCCCCATAATAAATAAAGTAAAAAGACAAGACTGTAATCACATTAAGCTATGTTTGCAAATATTTATATTCTGTTCATTCATTCAAAAATGTTTATTGTCGGCCAATCATGAATCAGGCACTCGTCTAGGCCCTGGGGATAAAGCAGTGAAAAAAACAGTCAAGTCCTTTCTCTTCTGTAACTTGCATCCTAGCTTCAGGGCAGGAACAAACAACAAATGCACCCCCAAAACAGTAAACTGTATAAGGGGTTAGATGGTGATAAATTACATGGAGAAAATTAAAGCTGAAAAGTAGAACACAATTTGGAATGGCATTATTCATGGTGTGGTGGGAGTGGAAGATAGGAAGTTCAATAGGGTGGTCAGAGAAGCCCTTACAATAAAAACTATCTATCTTTCTCTCTATTTATTTTTGAGATGGGGACATTTAATGAAAAACCTCAAAGAAGTAAGGCAAATGAAGCACATGGATATTTGGGAAACAAGTATTTCAGCCAAAGAACAGAGGGAGTGGGGGATGTAGTTCAATGATGAAGGCCCCTAGGTTCAATCTCTAGTCCAGACAAGGAAGGAAGGAAGGAAGATAGGAAGGAAGGAAAACTTCTTTGGAGGTGGAAGCAGGAGGATCACAAGCTCAAGGCCAGCCTGGATAGTGAGATCCTGTCTCAAGATAAAAATCAAAAAGGGTTAGAGATACAGCTCAGTGGTAGGATGCCCCTGGTTTCAATTCCCAGTACCAAATAAATAAATAAATTGTTTGTTTGAATGTCTGTTTTTAATTCTTTTGAATATATACCCAGCAATGGTAAATTCTGTTTAACTTTCCTCAAAGTCAAATGATTTTCCACAATGGTTGTACCATTTTACATTCTTTTCTTTTTTCGGTACCAGGGTTTGAATTCATAGGCACGCTACCACTGAACTACATCCCTAGCCCTTTTTCCTTTTTATTTTGAGAAAAAGTCTTGCTAATTTGCTTAGGGCCTCAATAAATTGCTGAGGCTGGTCTTGAACTTGCAATCATCCTGCCTCAGCCTCAGTCCCTGGGATTTCAGGCATATACCAACATTTTACATTGTTCACAGAAATGCATGAGGGTTCTGATTTCTCCACATCCTTACCAACACTTTTTACTTTCTGAGTTTTTTGGTTTTGTTTTTGTATTTTTTTTTAACAACCATTCTAGTGGATATGAAGTGGTGTCTCATTGTGGTTTTGATTTGCATTTCCCAAATGACTAATGATTTTAGCATTTTTTGTGTGCTTGTTTCCATTTGCATATCTTCTTGGGAAGAATGTCTATTCAAGTACTTGGCCCATTTTTAGGTTGGGTTGCTTTTTAATTGTGAATTATAAGATTTCTATTTGTTCGTTTGTTTTTCGTGGTGCTGGGGATTAAATCCAGCAGTTCATGCATGCTAAGCAAGCACTCTCCCAACTGATCTATACCCTCAGGCCTGAATTGTAATTGTGTGTGTGTGTGTGTGTATTCTGGACATTAGTCCCTTATCAGAAACATGAATTGCAAATATTTTATGCTATTTTGTAGGTTGTAGGAAAGCAATTTTAAGATGATTAATTTTACAGTTTTGTATGCAGAAAGGATTGGAAGAGAGATGGAAGGCAGAAAGATCAACTAGGAACCCCTTGCCATTCTTCAGCTTATAGTGAACACAACAGCAGAAGGCTGTCCCCAAAATACTGTGTACCTCAGGTAAAAGTAGCAAAAGTCAAAGTGTAATGGATTAGATTAGCCATCTGTAGAAGTAGCAGATGATCTGATGTAGTTTGAGAAAAGCATAATTCTATCAACATATCTATAGTACTAGCAACCTAATCACTTAAAGTAAAATGGCTGGAGCACTAACACAATCAAAATCTAACCCAATCAATTATAACAATGTGGCTGAAGGGGATATAAAAAGAATCAATTATATTAACTTGCCTGAGCTGAAACCCAATCAATTGAATTGTACCTTGTTTTCATAAGAAGGGGGAAGTTGAGAGATCATCTGCAAAGAATCTTCTCTCCTGAAAAGAAATTGTGTTTCTCTGGTGACATGTAGGAAAGATTTCCTGTTTGACCAATATGAATGATTGTCTTATATCTTTATAAACCACATGAATGCAGTTCTTATTTATTTACTTATTTATTTTGGTACTTGGGATTGAACCCACGGGTACTTAACCACTGAGCCACATCCCCAGGCCCTTTTTTTGTATTTAGTTTAGAAACAGGTCTCACTGAGTTGCTTAGAGCCTCACTAAGTTGCTGAGGCTGGCTTTGAACTCTCAATTCTCCTGCCTCAGCCTCCCTAACTACTGGGATTATAGGTGTGTACCACCGTGCCCAACTAGATGCATTTCTTTTAGTCATGAAAATTATCCAACTAATTTCACCTTGTTCACTAAAAAATCTTTTTTTTTTAAAGAGAGAGAGAGAGAATTTTTAATGTTTATTTTTTATTTTTTGGCAGACACAACATCTTTGTTTGTATGTGGTGCTGAGGATCGAACCCGAGCCGCATGCATGCCAGCCGAGCTCGCTACCGCTTGAGCCACATCCCCAGCCCACTAAAAAATATCTTCTAATTATCATATTTGCCTTCCAAAGTAGCCCACTATTCTATCAGCTAATAGAATCATCTAGGCCACTGTGAGTTTTATAGAGAAACATGTAAATCCATCCTATGGCTTCTATGTCATTCTTTTTAAATTTAAATTTGGTCAGCATAAGTGAGGGGTTTTTTTTTTAATTTTTTTTTAATTATTGGCAGACACAACATCTTTGTTGGTATGTGGTGCTGAGGATCTTTTTTTTTTTTTGGTAGTGGGGATTGTTGAACCCAGGGGGTTACCACTGAACTATGTCTCCAGCCATTTGTATTTATTTATTATTTATTTTGAGACAGGATCTCACTAAATTGCTTAAGACCTCACTAAATTACTAAGGCTGGCCTTGAACTTGAAATCCTCCTGCCTCGGCCTCCCGAGTCACTAGTATTACAGGGATGTGCCACCACATCTGGCATAAGTGAGTTCTTCCAACTGAATTAATTGGCCAAAATTGAACCTCTGGGTTTAAGCCAAGATCTGGATCTTCTTACAGAAAACAAGCTAGCAACTTTTTTTTGTTTCTTTTTGGTTTGTTTATTTGTTTGTGGTTCCCAGGATTGAACCCAGTTGGACTTTACCACTGAACTATACTCCCAGCTACCCATCACC
This sequence comes from Marmota marmota marmota, assembly GCF_001458135.2. NCBI lineage: Eukaryota > Metazoa > Chordata > Mammalia > Rodentia > Sciuridae > Marmota > Marmota marmota. Next base: position 19,670,745 of record NW_025999960.1, on the reverse strand, counting down.
CTTTATTTTATTTTATTTTTAAAATAACTTTATTTCATTTATTTATTTTTTATGTGGTGCTGAGGATCGAACCCAGCGCCTCACATATGCTAGGCAAGCGCTCTACCACTGAGCCACAACCCCAGCTCCCATCCCCCTTTATTTTAAATTTTGAGCATGGTCTCACTAAGTCACTGTGGCTGACCTCAAATTTACGATCCTCCTGCATCAGCCTCCCCAGCCACTGGGATTATAGGCATGCACCAAGCCCAGCTAAATCAGCAATGCTTCTATTTATTGTCACTAACATCAACTCAGGGTTGAATGGAGTTTTCAGAGAGAGAGTAAGAGGAGTTTTTAAGTTTTGTTTTTCCATTGTAAAGTAAACTGGAGACTCAGAAAAGTCATTCATACTGTCTGGGGAAAAAAAGTTAAAAATTGCCAGGGGCCCCATAGTTCACCTTAACTCCACCCCAGGCTTGCTCTGTCTCTTGTTATAGCCATCTTAGGCTGAAATGCAGAATGGGAAACAGACTGAATGGTGGTCATTGCAGGCAGCAGTTCCGAGTGTCCACCTGGAATTGTGGGCACATCCCTGCCACAATGTGACTGATTAGGGCTCCCTGAGCTCAGAAGGGCATTCCTGGCAGTGACACAGGTCTTGGGGAGAGAGTGGAAGAAGGGTAGCATCTTTCTTTTTATTGCGGGGGGGGGGGGGG
>NW_025999960.1:19655728-19667796 GCF_001458135.2 Marmota marmota marmota | reverse complement strand
TGTGTGTGTGTGTGTGTGTTTTGCTGGAGATGGAACCCAGGGCCTTGTGCATGCAAAGCAAGCACTCTACCAACTGAGCTATATCCCTAGCCCTGGAGATAGTCTTGGGGAAGAACTTTAAATATGAGAGAATTTGGGAAGGGGCCCAAGTCATCATGCCAAATTAGATGAACTCTTACCTTGTGTCTCAATGTACTGTACATGAAATTTGGAGGAACCAAATAAGCCTGGGTCCACCACAGTTAAGAGAACCCCTCCTTGTTGGTTTTGGCCAAATGGTCATTCACAAGACTGGAAGTCACTCAGTAAAGCCCTCGGGGTTCTCCCAACAGAACTAGGATAGGTGGGCCCAGCCTGCTCCAGAATACTTGAAGGGAGGGGGCTGAGAACTCTGATAGGTAACCAGACTTCTGCAAGGGAGTGGTCCTTGAGCCCTGACCACTATGACTTATCTCCTGTCTTAGGAAAACTCTGGAAACTTCCTCTCTACCCAAACCTCATTTTACAACAATGGGCTCTTATATGCTACTGTGAATCAAACCTTTATCCCCTACAACTGTATATTTACATATATTGATTTTTTTCTAGCTGGAATGTTGATTCCCATGTTTCTCTCAAGAAAATTTGGGCTTTTCCCTCCTTCAATAGAGGTTGAAAGACTTATCTCCTCCCTGAGGACTTTTTTGTATCAATTAGTTGCTCCCTATCCTTTGTTCTCAAAGAACTTTTTTTTTTTTTTTGAGAGGGGTCCCACTAAGTTGCCCAGGCTGTGTCTCAATGGGCTATATGTGAAACTTGTCTCTAACTTTCAATCCTCCCATCTCAGCCTCTTGAGTCATGGGGATTATAGACTTGCACTGAGCCTGGTTCAGAGAATTTAACTTACCTTATTTACACATCACTAGCCACATCTATTTGTTTGCTTATATGTGTGTCTGCTCCATTAGACTGTGATTGCTCAAAGGCAAGGATCTCACCTTAATTATCCTGGTATCTTTTTTTAAAATTTTGTATATGTATTTTTAGTTGTCGATGGGCTTTATGTTATTCATTTATTTATATGCGGTGCTGGAGATTTGAACCCAGTGCTTCACACATGCTAGACAAGCACTTTAACGCTGAACCACAACCCCAGCCCCTACCTTGGTATCTTCTGCATTTAGCGGCTGAGTACACACTCTATAAATATTTGGTTTGTTTTTTTAAAATTTTTTTTAAAAGAGAGAGAGAGAGAATTTTAATATTTATTTTTTAGTATTTGGCAGACACGACATCTTTGTTTGTATGTGGTGCTGAGGATCGAACTCGGGCCGCACGCATGCCAGGCGAGCATGCTACCACTTGAGCCACATCCCCAGCCCTATAAATATTTGTTGAACAAATAACTACATATAATACTCAGAACTAGATACTTAATATATATAAAAAAAACTAGACTATAATCCCTCCCACTAAAAGTTTATTAGTTAATAAGAATTTAATTACATAATGATAACTTGATATCTGATATTTATTTAATAATTTAATAATACTGACTATGTGTAATATATATATAATGTAATATATATATATATATATATATATATATATTGACTGGATTTAATGTATCTGCCTTTTTTTTTTTAAATGATGCTGGGGATTGAACCCAGGGTCTTGTGCTTGCAAGGGAGCTATATTCCCAGCCTTGTATCTGCCCGTTTTTAAACTTATTTTTTTTTTCACTTACATATAAGTACTAGTATGATCCTCAAATTACAGACAGATAAAATTAAGCTAAGTGAAATTAAAGAAATTGTGCTGGGAACGTGGCCTTGTGGTAGAGCACTTGCCTGGCATCCTGAAGTCCTGGAAATTCCCTACAAAATAAAGACAGAACTTGAAGAATTTGTCTGAGATTTCAAAGTAAACGTCAGCCAGGAATAATGGCACATGCCTGTAATCCCAGCAACATGGAAGGCTGATGCAAGAGGATCACAAGTTCAAAGCCAGTCTCAGCAATTTAGTGAGACCCTATCTAAAAATTAAAAATAAAAAGGGCTCGGGAGGGCGGGGGTTGTGGCTCAGTAGTAGAGCCCTTGCCTAGCATGTGTGAGGCACAAGGTTGGATTCTCAGAACCACATATAAATAAATAAGTAAAATAAAAGAAAGGTCCATTAACAACTAAAAAGAAAGCTCTGTAGCTCAGTGGTAGAGCGCTTGCCTCTCACATGTGAGGCACTGGGTTCAATGCTCAGCACCACATAAAAATAAATTAATAGGGACTGGGGATATAGCTCAGGTGGTAGAGTGCTCGCCTAGAATGCACAAGGCCCTGGGTTCAATCCACATAAATAAATACATTAGTAAACAAAGATTGTGTCCATCTAAAACTAAAAAAAATATTTAAAAAACAAAAAGCAGGCTGGGGATGTGGCTAAGTGGTTAAGACCCCTGGAGTCAATCCCTGGTACTAAATAAATAAATAAAAATATATAAAAAGTCTGGGGATATAACTCAGTGGTAAAGTGCTCCTGGGTTCAATCCTCAGTATATAAAATAAAAGTAAATGTCAGAGCCACAGTTTGAGTGCAGGCCTTTTGGACTCTGAAACTCATCCTTTGGCGATTATTCTATGGTGCCTGACACAAATATACAATACAGCTTATACCATCATTGTTATAGGATAATATAGTAAAGCACAAAATTATATGGTTCAGTTAGAAAATATTTAACTGCGCTGGGCACAGAGGTGCACTCCTATAATCCCAGCTACTTGGGAGGCTGAGACAGGAGGATTACAAGTTTGTGGCCAGTCTGGGCAATTTAGTGAGACCCTGTCTCAAATAAATAAATAGGAAAGGAAAACATTTAGCCAGGCATGGTGGTGCACTCCTCTAATCCCAGCTACTAAGGAGAATGAGGCAGGAAGATTACAATTTTTTTTGGTGGGGGGCATCCTGGGGACTGAAGTCAGGGGCACTCGGCCTCTAAGGCACATCCCCAGCCCTATTTTTTTTTTTTTTTGAGAATTTTAATATTTTATTTTTTAGTTTTCGGCGGACACAACATCTTTGTTTGTATGTGGTGCTGAGGATCGAACCCTGGCCGCACGCATTCCAGGCGAGAGCGCTACGGCTTCAGCCACATCCCCAGCGCCCCCAGCCCTATTTTGTATTTTATTTAGAGTCAGGGTCTCACTGAGTTGCTTAGCAACTCGCTGTTGCTGAGGCTGGCTTCTTTTTTTTAATATTTATTTTTTAGTTATAGATGGACACAATATCTTTATTTTATTTTATGTGGTGCTGAGGATCAAACCCAGGGCCTCACACGTGCTAGGCAAGTACTCTACCGCTAAACCACAATCCCAGCCCCTGAGGCTGACTTTTGAACTCCTGATCCTCCTCCCTCAGCCTCCTGAGCCACTGGGATTGCAAGCGAGCACCACCGCGCCCGCAGAAGATTACAAATTTAAGACCAGTCTCCGTGTGGGCTGGAGATATATAGCTCAGTCGGTAGAGTGCTTGCCTTGCATGCATAAAACCCTGGGTTCGATCCTCAGCACTGCCAAAACAACAGCAACCAGTCTGAGCCTTTCTTAAAGTTAAAAACAAAAAAGACTGGGGATGTAGCTCAGTGTTAGAGCACCCCTGGGTTCCAGTGCCACAAAAAATGCAAAGACCCTGCATCAGAAACTATTTAAATGAGGTTAACTATAAAAGGGATTAGAGAAGAGGAATATGCATATGAACTAGTCAGAAAATGTGATGTGAGAGCTTGAAATGAACTGGGCCTTGGAGAATAGATAAGAAGGGAACTAACATTAATATTCTCAGTCATGAACACGGCATGTACATTGCCTCATCTGATCCCACACATCCTGTGACAGAAGCTCTGTTCTCCCCATTTACCAAGGTGAAATAGAGACTCAAGAAGGTTCAATAATTCGTCCAAGTCCACACTTGTTGAGCTGAGACTCGAATCCAGATCTCACTGGTTAGAGAGAAGAAGCAGGCGCAGACGGGATACTGGACAAGCAGGACCTTGTGAAAGGGGTAGTAAGTAAATAGCCTGGCAACTGACCTTCCATCCTCTGAGGGCGGGACTTCCTAGGCAGCTCCGCCCACTGCAGAGCATTGCAACAGTGGGGTGGGGTAGGGGTTCTGAGGTTCCTGGAAGGTGACTGAAGCCCACAAGATTGGCACTGTGCCCACTGGGTGGCTAGCACTAATCCCACCCGACAATGCCAGGATGGAGGAGCTGTGCCCTAAGGGCTCATTCCTGGAAGTCTAGCCACCAGCTCCATGCCTCCTAGTAACAAGTGGTTTCAGCCCTGTACAAAGCATCTCACCACCAGAGGCTGGCCTCCAGATAAGGTGTTCTCTATTCCTCAAACCCCAGAAGACTCTTGCCTCCAGGTACCTAAGCATTCATCTCCTAATAGTAACAGGACTCTCTGTATTTCTATTTCATTTTATGGGGTGCTGGGTATTGAACCCATGTCCTTGCACATGCTAGGTAAGCACTCTACTACTGACCTACATTCCCAGCTGTCTATCTAGATTTATAATTAAGCCTCAGGGTTTATTATCTAGGATATTCTAGATTCATTTTTTTTTTTTTTGGTACCAGATATTGAACCCAGGAGTGCGTAACAACTGAGCCACATCCCCAGCCCTATTTTTATATTTTATTTAGAGATGGGATCTTAATGAGTTGCTTAGGGCCTTGCTAAGTCACCGAGGCTGGTTTTGAACTCATCATCCTTCTGCCTCAGGCTCCTGAGTTGCTGGGATTACAGGTGTGTGCCACTGCACCCAGCTAGATTCTTCTATGTTGCTGGGTATAGATGCCAGGGTCTAGGAAGCTTGGTCCTATACAACTCCCTTTTGGCCTGAGAGTGGAGCTCAGTCTTCCTTACCTCCTGAGTCAATCCTCCAAGAGTTCTTATCAAAGGAAAGAAACCTCCTCAAAGACTTTTTTTTTCTTTCGTACTAGGAATTGAACCCAGGGACACTTAACCACTGAGTCATATCCCCAGCCCTTTTTATTTTTTTAAACAGGGTTTTACTAAATTGCCTCACTAAATTGCTGAGGCTGGCCTTGAACTTTTAATTCTCCTGCCTCAGCCTCCCGAGCTGCTGGGATTATGGGAGTGCACCACCACACCTGGCTCCTCAAAAGACTTAAAAAAAAAAAAAAAAACTATCCTTACCCAAATTGGAACACAAGGAAAAACTGAGTGGATGGCTCATGAGATCTGGCTTCACCATCTGGGCCTCAGTTTATACCATTCCCCCCTTTCTTTAGTCAAAAGGGCCTCACTATTCCCTGGTCCCAGTCCTTCACCACCTCCCCCATCCGGGGTAACCGCCCGACTCTGTTGCCTAGGATAACGCCCAGCCCTCCCCCTTACCCCCTGTGGCTGCCTCCCCTTTCCGTCTGTTGAGAGAGGAAGCCAGGGGGTGGCAAGTGCAACCCTGTGGGGCACTGATAAAGGGCCAGTGCTATCCCCGCCCTCTGGGGCCACTGCGGTCAGACCAGTAGGCAAGCAGGCAGGGCAGCCAGCTCCCTCTGGGACCCATGGCCCTCCCCTGGTTCCACCTCTACCCACCCCGCCCATCTCTTCTCGGGAAGCTGGTTGCATAAGCCAGTGGGGTGTTTGGCAACATTACTTGTGGCTTGACCTGATGCTGATGGTGGTGTGCACACACATTGTAGGGGTGATGGTGGGGGTGGGTTGACCAGGGGTGGCAACAGTTTAACCTTTTAGGGGTTGGTGAGCAGCATAGGTGCAGAATGATAGGACAGGAAAGCTATGTAGCCACCTTTTTCTCTGTATTCGTCTCTGCTACGTTTGTTGAAGTGGAATAATTTGGGGATAGGAAAGTGTTAGGCATCGCTGCCTTGCTGAGCTACAGGCACTAACAACCCAGTCAGGCCAGCACTCACCTAAGGCTTTGCAAATTGTAAACTGAGCCAAGGAGACTTAAAGTAGAAGGGTCTCACCTTTGGACTTTAGGAATCTGAGAGGAGGGGGCTAAAGGACTGATTCCTTCCCCCTGAGGTCTGGAAAGGGTGCTGGGGATTCAGGACACAGTATGGGAAGCATACTTCCCTTGTAGGAGGGGACTTACGAGAAGTGGGAGAGTGTCTTGCCTAAATGAAGGCTGTCTGCTCTTAGCTCACCTTTGTGACCATCTCTGTCCCTACAAGTAAGTAGTAAAGGACTCCAAACACTTCCACGAGTCCCTCTTGCTGCTGGGTGTGGTTCATGTCTGTAATCCCAGTAATTGCAGAGGCTAAGGCTGGAAGAGCACAGGTTCAAGGCCAATCTCATCAACCTACCAAGACCCTTAGCAACTTAGTGAGACCATCAGCAACTTAGCAAGACCCTGTCTCAAAATAAAAAACAAAAGAGCTGGGGATGTAGCTTAGTGTTAAAGTGTCCCTGGATTTTATTAAAAAAAAAAAAAAATTCCCTGGGAGGCTGAGGCAGGAGGATTCTAAGTTCAAAGCCAGACTCAGCAACTTAGTGAGACCTGATCTCAAAATTAAACAATATATATATATATATATATATATATATATATATACACATACATACACACACACAGAGAGAGAGAGAGAGAGAGAGAGAGAGAGAGAGGATGTGGCTCAATGGCTAAGTGCCCCTGGATTCAATCCCTAGTAGAAAAAAGAAAAAAAAAAATCCCTATTGCTTATAGAGTAGAATATACTCTCCATATCTTGACTTTCAAGACACTTTACAATTCAGCCCCAGTTAAAAATTTCCAGGCTTATCTTCCTTCTTCCTTTCTCTTTCTTTCTCTCTCTCTCTCTCTCTCTTTCTTTCTTTCTTTCTTCTTTTGCAATGCTAGGGATATGGAACTCAGGCCCTCACACACCTCCTCTTTTCCAGAGCCTCCTTCAATTGTCAACCTCATCTGTAACGCCTTTCATGATTTTCACCAGGCAGAATTGATTTTCCTCATCTAATCCACAGCATTTTAGAAAGACCTCTATTAATATAACTCCTCAACTACACTGTGAGGATATAGGCCATGTCTTATTCATCTTTGTGTTTCTGGAATGTAAAACATAGTAGACAGTAAATATTTGTTAAAGGAATGAATGAATGATAAAGGTTGTGTTATCTATAGTTGTATCTGCAATGCAGTGTCTGAAACTGGTAGTTCTCATTCAATAAATGTTTGTGGACTATCTGTAAACTGATATCATCGGATAATCAGCCACAAGCATGACTGTCACCACTTCTCATCCCCTGTGAGGGGTCCAAGTAAGTATGCAATTGAGGGAGCTGTACCTGAGTGCCCATGTATGTGACCTGCCAGATTCATGCCCAGGTCAAGAGATTCTGAGCCCACATGTAATATTTAATGAAGTCATTGGATTGCCGTTTGCCCTACACAAATCATGCATGCACAGTCATGATCTGCTGGGATACAGACGGAATTCAAAGCACTTAGCTATGGGTTTGGCATGGGCATTGATTAATCCCAGCAAGGCAAGCTTACTCAGGAGGCTTCTTGCGGTATCAACACTACTCTCTTCTTGCTTGGTTATATTGCTGGGTTGTGGGGATCTTAGGAAAGAACTGGGATGGCTAAATTGAGGTGCAGTGGTGAAGGAACACTTGGAGGGCTCACAGCAGCTGTTGTTTATCAACTGGGACAGAATAATTTTCCATTATTTTAATGGTGAACCCAATCTTATCAGAATGTGTTGGCTGAATGCCAGCTCTACCTTGGGATAGCACCTGGTTCCTCAGTCTTTAAATGTTTCCAATTTGGGCTGGGGATGTGGCTGAAGCCGTAGCGCTCTCACCTGGAATGCGTTTGGCCCGGGTTCGATCCTCAGCACCACATACAAACAAAGATGTTGTGTCCACCGAAAACTGAAAAATAAATATTAAAAAATTCTGTCTCTCTCTCTCTCTTAAAAAAAAAATGTTTCCAATTTAACTTGAACATCATGAAAAAAAAAATAGAGGAAAAGTGGCTGAGTTTGGTGGCTCATGATTGTAATCCCAGAGGGTCTGGAGGCTGAGGGAGGAGAATTCCAAGTTCAAAGCCAGTCTCAGGGGCTGGGGATGTGGCTCAAGCCGTAGCGCGCTCGCCTGGCATGCGTGCGGCCCGGGTTCGATCCTCAGCACCACATACAAACAAAGATGTTGTGTCTGTCGATAACTAAAAAATAAAATATTAAAAATTCTCTCTCCCTCTCTCTTAAAAAAAAAAAAAAAAAAGCCAGCCTCAGCAATTTAGCAAGGCCCTAAGCAACTTAGCAAGACCCTGTTTCAAAATAAAAATGGCTAGGGATATGGCTCAGTGGTTAAGCACCCTGAGTTCAATCACTGGTCAAAAAGAAAAAGAAAAAGAAAAAAAAAGTGTGTGAGCTGCAACTCTAAGTATTGAAGTACTGCAGCTAGACATAAAGGACTTTCCTTATGGCTGAAAATTACTAAAAACTGGGAGGAAGAAAGATTTCTCCTACTCTCTAGAGAGAGATCTGTTTAGTCTGGGTCTTGGATCAAACTCTTGGAGGCAAAAGGATGAATGAGAGACACTTCTATGGGTACAGGTAGGCCTGATGCAGAGCTGCTTGGAGATGAATCTGATAACCTGCACATGTGTCCTGGCTTGTCCAGGGTATGTGGCTGCCATGTGGCTTGGGTACCTTGCCTGGAAGAAAGGAAGCAGAGGCAGGCAGGGGTCTCCTTTTTGGGAGGTGAATAAATCCCCTTACTGGGCAGCCCCCAACCCAAGTCTGGGAACACACTGACAAAACAAAGCAAAGCAAAACAAAACAAAAAACCTGGCCAAGAAAGAAGCCTTTGTCCTGGGACATCTGAGGCTGAGGGGGAAAGGGAGAAGTCTAAAGGTGAAAGGACACATCAAAGCAGCCAGCAGCCCCTCCTCCCCTAAGTAGGTCCCTAACCGTGTTCTCAGGGCCTAGGTGTTCCTTAGAGGGAGGCTGTACCCTAAATGCCCACCTGCCTATACAACTGGGAAGCTAGACAGCTGGTCCTTACCTTTAGCAGCCCTTCACCTTGCTATGACTCAGTTTCCCTGTCGCTAAGAAAGCCACGGGGACAGAGGAAGGAGGTTCCAACCTGCATACAGTTTAGAGGTCACTCTTGAGTGGACCATCAGGTTGGAATTCATCATAAGCATGGGAGAAACGCAGACCTGGCTGGACTCCTGGGTGAAAAGGAGGGCTGGGAGAGGCTTGGAGCCCTGCGTGCCCCCGCTGGCCGGGAGTAAGGCGGGGGCGGGGTGTGGGCAGAAACCACACCGGGCTCAAGTTTCCTCTCTTGGCCAGAAGGGGCAGGAGGAGAGGAGGGCCACGGGGAAAAGGGGAGGGTTGGAGGAAGGATTGAGAACTCAGACCGAGGGCTTCAGAGACCAGTCCGGTGCTCCAGCCAGCTTCAGGACTCTGCGCTCAGCGGGTTGGAGCCTCCACACTCAGCGCCCAGAAATGGCCCAGGGGCGGGGCGCGGCCCTGGCCGGTTCTCAGAGGTAACAGGGATCCTCGCCCAGGAGGTGTCAGCTCTGACCTAGCCTCCCCAGAGCCAACACCCGGAGCCTCACCTCTCGCCTCATCCTGCTTGGATTCTGCCACAGGTGCCTGAAAGGTGGGGTGGGGGAGGGGAGCGATCCTAGGAGGACCCACGGGTCACGCTGGGGAGGTGGAGGAGGTGGAGGGAGAAAATAACCAACTTTCAGTACGGTTCTAGGAGATCTTCCCAGACTGCCCCTGGTTTAGGAATTTGACATCTTTGGGAACTCCTCTGGGAGAAGATCTAGATGGCTTCTTAGGTGTTCTGGGATCCTTCCCATGGGAGGTTGTGGGTGCCGACCACCTGAGGCGCTCCTGAGGGACTGAAGAGTAGCCAGAAGGAACCTTTCACTGGTGGGCTGTCCTGGGGGAACCCAAAGACTCCCAGGTGTTATGGTAACACCATTTCATTCTGCTGCATTGTCCAGCGCGCTGGGAAGATTGTGGGGAATCGCGGGATTGGAGACCCTGGATGTCTGGACTTCTGAGAAGTGTTGCTTCAGCAAGATGTGTTGGTTGGGTGAAGAGTGCTGGGATTTTGCCTCTCATTGTCCCTTCTCTTGTATGGGCCCCGTGGCAGTCGGGATCAGCTGGCACTGCAACAGAGAGGAAGGCATCCCAACCACAGTGTCGTTCCTTCCATCTGGAACTTGGCTACTGGGGAAATGGGGATGCGGTGGAAGAGAATGGGGATGGTATCTGATCTGCTGAGGTCCGGAGTCTCTAGTCATAGGTGTCAGAAGATTGGAATTTGGGGTCTAGGGATAGAATGACAGGATAGCAGAAACCTGTCCCCCCCTTTCCCTTGTTCCCATACACGTTTGAGTCATATATGTCCCCAGAGGACTGCACTCACTCTGCTCAAATCTCTTTCTTCCCTTTTCCTTCACACAAGTACTTTCTCTGTCTTGCCTCTGTGTGCTTCTCCCTCTTTGGAAGTTCTTCCTAATCTTTTTAACTAAGTTGGTTACCTGATAACCCACACTCCAAATTTTATTGATCTTTCCCCTGTATTGACACCTGGAGAAGTGGAAGTAGTCTAATAAGCCTGAGAACTGGGACACTGGGGCAAGCCCCCTCTCTATCATACTCCTTTGTCAAGGAAGTTAAGAGCCTTGGACAGTGGTGGGGGCCAAATGTCCTCCTCCCACCAGCATCCTTCTCCAAATGATCCTGTATCCCTAAGCATAAAGCTCTGTTTCATTCTGTGAGCACTTCGGGATTGTGATAAGATCTTCCTGGAGATCTGGGGATATAGCTGAGTGGTAGAGCACTTACTTAACATGTACAAGAACTTGGGTTCAATTCCCAACACTGCCAAAAAAAAAAAAATCCTTCTGACTGACACCATCTGGGTGAATAAGGAGGATGGATTTTCGTCCCTGATAGTGACTCCATTTCTACCTGATCCATAATGTTGAGAAATAAGAGAAGGAATGAAGTAAAGTGGTTGTGTGATGTCAAGATTTAGAGATGCTAATTACAAAGAAAAGGGACATAGGGAAGTCCACTCTACTTCTTTTTTTTTTTTTTTTTTTGGGATGGTTACTGGGGATTGAACCCAGGGCTTTGTGCGTGTGAGGCAAGCCCTCTACCAACTGAGCTATGTCCCTAGCCCCATTTTTTTTTTTCCTTTTTTAGTACTGGGGATTGAACCCAGGAGCACTAAACCACTGAACCACATCCCCAGCCCTTTTTTATATTTTATTTAGAGACAGGGCCTTTTTTTTTTTTTTTTTTAATACGGGAGATTGAACCTAGGGGCACTCGACCACTAAGCCACATACCTAGTCTTATTTTGTATTTTATTTAGAGACAGGGTCTCACTGAGTTGCTTAGCACCTTGCTTTTTGCTGAGGCTGGCTTTGAACTCGCAATCCTCCTGTCTCAGCCTCCTGAGCTCCTGGGATTATAGGCTTGTGCCAGCACACCCAGCTGTTTCTGCATTCTTTATGGCCGTTCTGTCTGATTCATTTCTGATTACATCCTCCTTAGTGATCTAGCCACTGGCTGCCAACTTGCTGGTCCTCTGAAAGGTAGGCTTCTAGAACCCCCCAAACTTTACTTCACTTTCACTTGTTATAAAGACCATCATTCATTCTTGAGTTTTGGAGAACATCAAGCTCTTACTTCCCCTGCAGCCTGGTGCATCCTTGCTGCTGCACCAGACAGCTGGCTCAAGCTGGCCCAGAGATCTCAACTCCTTCTCTCTCAGCCTCCTGCCTCTCCCTGCTCTTCTTCCATGTTCTCATTTTCCTATTACAGCAAGAAGGGGAAGACCGAGTTCCAGGTCTTCATCAGAAAGGGCTGATTTTAGCCAGTGTGGTGGTGCATGCCTGTAATCCCAGCTGTTCAAGAGCCTGAGGAAAGAGGATGACAGGTTTGAGGCCAGCCTTGGAAACTTAGCAAGACCCTGTCTCACAACAGAATAAAACAAAGGCTCATGACATCTAGGCTCAGAGATGAACTGCCTAGATCAAGGTTTTATTCTGTTGAGAGACAGGGTCTT
>NW_025999960.1:19615422-19655709 GCF_001458135.2 Marmota marmota marmota | reverse complement strand
TTTTTTTTTTTTTTTTTTTTTTTTTTGGTAGGGAGGGTACTGGGGTTTGAGCTCAGGATCACTTGACCTCTGAGCCACATCCCTGGCCCTATTTTTTGGATTTTATTTAGAGACACAGTCTCACTGAGTTGTTTAACATCTTGCTTTTTGCCTGAGGCTGGCTTTGAACTCTCATGGGATTACAGAAATGCACCCCCACCCCCAGCCCAGCCTAGATCAAGGTTTTGAAGCTGGAAGAAATCTAGAGAAGAACATTTGCTGATCTCCTTTCTGGTTTTCTGTTCTTTCCTGTAAATCCATACAGATGGATTATTTTAGTGTTTCTCATGGTGAAATTGGGCTGTTGCATGAGAATCATCAGGCACTTGTTAAAATGCTGGTTCTTAGTTCCTATGCTATGAATTTAACCCAGCAGGTCTGCAGCAGCTTTCTGGAATCTTGTTTTTTACACGTATCCCAGGTGAATGTGGTACACAAAGGTTGTGACTCCCAGAGCTAGATGTAATCTATTTCCTCTCAGCAATAAGTTTCTTCAGTCCTGTCTCCATTTGATGGAAGAGACTGAATGTGAAGTAATTTGCCCAAGGTCCTGCATCTTGAAGGCCAGAGAACCTGGTCTCCTGCCTCCTAGAGCAGAATCTTTGTACTGCACCTTTGGCTCAGATCCAGGAAGACAGGAGAGACAAAGAGGGGTGAGGTGGGTGAAGAACTGTGAAGCAAGAATCATTGTCCCTGCCCTCCAAGCCCCCTTCTCCATTCACTTTGCCTTTGGGCAATTTCCGCCAAACCTGGGTGGGGGAGGGTGGGTTTCCGGTGTTGAAATGGCATCCTGGACAGACATAAACACCCCACCCACTCTGCCCACTGGCCAAGGGCCTGTGCCTACATGGACTCCCAGCTCTGGGGATGGCACTATAATAAGGGGGTGGAGACAGGACTCAGGGAGATCCTCTTTCAAAAGAATAATTTGTATTTTCCACCAATTTTATAGTTAAGTCCAAGAGTAAATTCCTTATTAAATAGTTGTGATGGTCAATCCTTGTGGTGGGTGGATGAGGTTAACCAGTCCTATCCTCTGTCCTATAAATTTCCTTTACTCTAGCCTGCTTCTCTTCTATGTGGCGGTGGTTGTAATGGTGGTGGTGTGTAAACCTAGGCATGCCGTGTCTGGCCTCAGAGATCAGAAATCCCCTGCTAAATCTACTTCTCTTGCTGAAGTCAAGGAGAACAGATGCAGTGTCAGGGAATAGGAAGGTAGGACCAGGAAAGGGACTGACAGAGAGAAGACAGAGATAAGGGTTTTCTGAGGATTTTAAGCTGTCAAGCAGAAAGGGACCTCCAAGTTCAACTTGTCTAACTTCTTAGTTTTATAAATGAGAAAAGAACAGGCTCTGGATAGGAGTGTAGTACTCAAAGGTCTAAAGAGGTATTCCCCAGCAGGGCATGGTGGTGCACACCTGTAATCCCAGCGATACAGGAGGATGAGGCAGGAGGATCACAAGTTTGAAGCCAGCCTCAGCAATTTATCAAGGCCCTAAGCAACTTAATGAGATCCTGTCTCAAAAAAAAAAAAAAAAAAGGCCTGGGGATGTAGTTCAGTGGTAAAGTGCTCCTGGGTTCAATTTTCAACTCCTGGTACAGGGAAAAAAAAGAGAGAGAGAGAGAGAGAGAGAGAGAGAGAGAGAGAGAGATTGCCCAGAAGAGAAAAGGGACTGAGACACCACAGAAAGAACTGACTGAAGTAGACTGCCAATAGAGGCCCAGAGTATGAAGACCCAGAAATGATACTGGGAGGCCTTATGGATGAGCAGAGTCAGGTTCCAGATCATATCCTGCCATTTTTCAGCTTGGATCAAAGACCTTATAGGATCTGTGGAAATCTTTTCTTTTTTTTTTCTTTTTACTTGGGATTGAGCCCAGGGGCTCTTTAACACTGAGCCACACCCCCAGCCCTTAATATTTTATTTTCAGACAGAGTTTTGCTAAGTTGTTGATGATCTTCTTGCTTCAGCTTCCCTAGTCACTGGGATTTCAGGTGTGTGCTACTGCATCTAACTGTGAAAATCAATCTTATAAACTAATAATGCTTGTAAAGCACTGGAACAGTTCTTTTTCTTTTCTCTCTCTCTCTCTCTCTCTCTCTCTCTCTCTCTCTCTCTCTCTCTCTCGTTGAGACAGGGTTTTGCCCAGTTATTAATGGTCTCACTAGGATGACGAGGCTTGCCTTGAACTTGTGATCCTCCTGCTTTAGCCTCCCAAGTTGCTAGGATTAAGTGAGTGTACCACTATGCTTGGCTTAGGACAGTTTTGACAAGGACTTAATAAGTCTTTGCTGTGGTTGTCATATTACCTCGGAAGAGGAAAGACCCCTGTTTATGTGAGTTAGGGTATGGCCAAAATGACCCTATGGGGACACAGGGAAGAGGTCCAGGGTCTCTAGAACCCATTCCTTTTTTGCCTCTGCTGCCTGCGGCTGATAAACCTCTTATCTGGCCCAGGCAGGGGAGCCCAGGGTCAGGATAGGAGGAGAGGGCAGGGCTGCTATCAGCCACCAGGCCTGGGCCCTATCAGAGAAGGGGAGGGGCTGTCTGCACTTCCCAAACACTCCTTGGGGATCCCCCACTTACTCTCAGGAAGAAAAGACTGAGACCCAAAAACTGAAGACGCAGGAGGAAAGCTGGGGTGACTCCTGATATTTCTTCCCAAGATGGAAAACCAAACCAAGTTTAAGAAGTTCAGAAGATCTGACCCTGTCTCTGGCCAGAAATATAATTTTGGAGAGTGAGAAGTAGGGCAAGGAGAAAGCACCTTGTTTGAAAAAAAGGTAAAAGTTTACTGCGCTCCTCCTAAGGGAACTGCCATGGCCATGGTAGCTGCGATGGAGACCACATCACACAAAAGGACCTTCCAGTTTAACAGTCCAACATGAGTGCGCCAGCAAGGTCTCCCTCCCCTCAGGTGAAGCTGGAGGGAGCCCAGAGGCAGGACAAACTTGCCAGGCCTAGCAGAAGCTGCTCTAATGCCTTTCTTCCTTCCATACAGGTTGTGGAGGCCCTTCGGGCTTTGGGGGACCCTGGCCCAGATCCTGGCCCAGTAGGATGCCCCCGTGTCCTCCCCAGCAGAGCAGGAACAGGGTGACACAGCTGCCTACTGTGGAGCTGGGCGAGATGGAACTGACTTGGCAAGAGATCATGTCCATTGCTGAGCTGCAGGTGCGCAGGAGGGGAGGACTGGCGCAGGGGTGGGAGGAGCAGATCTCAGGCTGCCAGTGTTGCCAACAGTGGAAAAGAAATGCTGGGGAGTGTGCATGGAAACATCTGGGGACAATGGGGAGATGGGAGCGTGGATGGCTGGGGAAGGAGTGGTGGGGAGGGAAGGGTCTGATTAGGGTAGAGGCCCCTCTCAGAAACTGCCTGCTCGCCTCTCTACCCTACCTCCTTTTCTGCCCTCCCTTTCTCACCTTCTCTTTTGACCTCACTCTCCTCCAATCCTGCTCATCTTCTTCCCTTATTTCCTCCCCCTGCCCTTAGCAACGGGGCCCCTTTCCCCCAGGTAGCAGAGCAGTAGTTCAGGGGCCTTAGGAAGGGGAGTCACACTATGCCGGGGTCCTCTCCTCCTACAAGTTGGACAAAGGGGTGTCTGTTGGCCTAACAATGATGCCTTTGTCCCCAGCTGGGTTGGAGCAAGGTGGCTCCCCTACGTGGGTTGGGGGCCTTGTTTCCAGCATGTTCTCTCCTCGCTGCACCTGGGCAGGGACAGAAGGACTGAAGAGTTAGAGGGTAGAGCTTGTGCAGGTTCCCCAAGGTGCTTCTTAGCCTCCAGGCCTGGCTCTGTGCCTGTCTCCAGTCACTGGCCCTGACACCTTCAGGATCTGCCCTAGGCCCTCCTTCCACACAACAGCTCCCTCTGCTGGCACCCAGGGCATGGCCAGGGACTGAACTTGACCCTTTATCCCTAGATTACCACAGCAGGAAGGGGTTCTGAGGGGTCATCTTGGCTAACAATACCTTGCCTTCCTGAAGGAAATAATGGAGCAGGAGCTATTTTAATACAGTAAGAGCTTCTCTTGAGGAGGAGGTTCTGTAATTGTTCTAACATTAGGTGGTCTTCTCTGAAGTCTGATCCCAGTGACCTCTATTCTTGCTTATGCTGCTTTCTTCTTGGAATGGTTGCATCTCCACTTTGCAAGAAGCTTCCAATTTTGTGCACATCTTTCCTCATTGGGTCTTTGGAAGGACTGTGATAGAGCTGGTTTCTTCTTCTTTTTTTTTTTTTTAAATTTTTTTTAAATTCCTTTTATTTTTTTGAGAGAGAGAGAGAGAGAGAGAGAGAGAGAGAGAATTTTTAAATATTTATTTATTTTTTAGTTTTCGGCGGACACGACATCTTTGTTTGTATGTGGTGCTGAGGATCGAACCCGGGGCCGCACGCATGCCAGGCAAGCGCGCTACCGCTTGAGCCACATCCCCAGCCCTGGTTTCTTCTTTTTCTTCTTCTTCTTTTTTTTTTGGTGCTGGGGATTGAACCCAGGGTTTTGTGCATGTGAGGCAAGCACTCTACCAACTGAGCTATATCCCCAGATTTCTTTTTTAAAATATTTTTTAGTTGTCAATGGACCTTTTTAAAAAAATATTTTTTCAGTTGTAGATGGACACAAGACCTTTGTTAATATTTTTATGTGGTGCCGGGATCGAACCCAGTGCCTCACACATGCTAGGCAAGTGCTCTACCACTGAGCCACAATCCCAGCCCCAGGGCTGGCTTCACTTTGGTAGCCTGTCTCCAAACTCTTTTCTCTTTCCTTGCAGGGTCTAAATGCTCCAAGTGAGCCATCCTTTGAGCTCCAAGCCCAGGCCCCATACCCTGGACCTCCACCACCCCCAACCTACTGTCCCTGTTCAATCCACCCAGATCCAGGTTTTCCACTTCCTCCACCACCTTATGAGCTCCCAGCATCTGTGACTCATGTTCCAGAAGACCCCCCATACTCCTATGGCAACATGGCCATTCCAGTCTCTAAGCCACTGACCCTTTCAGGCTTGCTCAGTGAGCCCCTCCCAGACCCCTTAACCCTTCTAGACATTGGGCTGCCAGCGGGGCCACCCAAGCCCCAAGAGGACCCAGAATCAGACTCAGGATTATCCCTCAACTACAGTGATGCTGAATCTCTTGAGCTGGAGGGGACAGAGGCTGGCCGGCGGCGGAATGAGTGTGTAGAGATGTATCCAGTGGAGTACCCTTACTCACTTATGTCCAACTCTATGGCCCACCCCAACTATGCCTTGCCCTCTGCTGAGACCCCCATGGCCTTAGAGCCCTCCTCAGGCCCGGTGTGCACTAAGCCTACTGCACGGGGTGAGGCAGGAAGTCGGGATGAGCGTCGGGCTCTGGCCATGAAGATTCCCTTTCCTACAGACAAGATTGTCAACTTGCCGGTAGATGACTTTAATGAGCTGTTGGCACGGTATCCGTTGACTGAAAGCCAGCTGGCACTAGTTCGGGACATCCGACGTCGGGGCAAGAACAAGGTGGCTGCCCAGAACTGTCGTAAGAGAAAGCTGGAAACCATTGTGCAGTTGGAACGAGAGCTGGAACGGCTGGGCAATGAAAGGGAGAGGCTTCTCAGGGCCCGGGGAGAGGCAGACCGTACCCTAGAGGTCATGCGCCAACAGCTGGCAGAGCTGTATTGTGACATTTTCCAGCACCTTCGGGATGAATCTGGCAACAGCTACTCCCCTGATGAGTATGCTCTGCAACAGGCTGCAGATGGGACCATCTTCCTGGTGCCCCGGGGAACCAAGATGGAGGCTACAGATTGAACTGGCTCAGAGAAGGGGACTGATAAAGGGAACCTTGAGATCCAGAAGACACTGAGTTCATTAGAACTAAAGAAGGGGGAACCCTGGCATTTGGAAGCTACAAGTTGTGTTTGAAGAGGTTTGCCTTGCCTGGGGATGCAGCTGTGGAAGATGATTTGTTTGCTTGCATAGCATGCTTAGCAAGTACAAAACCCTGGGTTTAATCTTCTGCACTGCAAACAAACAAAAACAGGGGGTGGGGGGGGTTTGAGGGTGGGGAAGGAGCTTAGCTTCTCAGGCCTCCAACCTCCACCTCTAGACTTTGGTCTATAAAAAGTTCTGCAGAAATAGCTTTCCACCGTTTTCTTTCTTGAGGGACCTGGGCACTCCCTATGACACTGCTTGTTGGGGTGGGGAGGGAAGCCTAGGTATTTATCTACCTTCATCCCCCTTTAAGAGACAGGGATAATGGATGATCTGAGGAACCCCTCTCTCTCTGAAGACCCATTAATAAAGTTGGGAGAGGTGCCAAAACTGGATGGGCCCTCCATGCAAGGTTCCTGATGTTTAGATACTGGGGATTTAATCCAGGGGTGCTTTACACCCCCATCCCTAGTCCTTTTTATTTATTTTTGAGAGGCTCTCACTAAATTGCTGAGGCTAGCCTTGAATTTGCAATCCTCCAAACTGCTGGGATTACGGGTGTGTGCCACCAAGACCTGTTTAATTAGATCTCTCTTCTCTCTACCTGTGGAGCACAAAAAAGCCCACAGGCTTTTTTCTTTCTGCTTCTCAGCTTTGGTCATGATGTGCCAGAGCTCTCAGAAAACTGAGTGAACTGTTGTTCTTGATTGGAATGAATTCAATTACATACCAAAGTTTCAGAGCATTTCATACCCAAGCACTGGTAAAACCTAGTCTAAAGTGAAGTAAAATGTGCACTCTCATAAAATCTTTGGACATATTAGATAATTACTACCCAATTCTTGTTTTGGGGCCTGGGCCCTCTTCAAGATCTTGAAAATCTTTTATTAGCCTTGTCTCACAAAACTCCAGGATATAATAAACTAAGTTTTAGATTTTTTAGTCACATCAAAGTTTAATCAAACGCTTTAACACCATATAATCTCTTCGCTTGGGGTTTGGTGCCTCTCTATCTCCTCCATCACTGAATCATATCACTTCCCTTCTGCAGTGTTTTACCTCCATCCTACCATACCATTTTACAAACTCCATCCCAACAGGGAAAACACACTTCCAGTAGAACCCCAATGTTTACAGATTCTGAAACACATGGTCTCTAGCCTAGGTTTAAGGAATAAAAGCCTAAAGCTTCTTTGCACCCCACCACTGCTAAGGGTGGCTTTGAACTTGTGATCCTCCTGTCTCAGCCTGCCCAGCTGCTGGGATTACAGGCATGCACCACACCTGACCCACCTTTTTTGTCAGGGGAAGGGTACTGGGTATTGAACTCAGGGCCACTTAATCACTGAGCTACAGACTCAGCCCTATTTGTATTTTACTTAGAGACAGGGTCTCACCGAGTCACTTAGTGCTTCACTTTTGCTGGGGCTGGCTTTGAACTTGAAATTCTCTTGCCTCAGCATCCTGAGCTGGTGGATTACACTTTTGTGCCAAATAGGCTCCATGCCTCCTATTTCTAACAGGTTTGAAGATATTCCCACATTTCAAGTTGTAAAGAGCAGGGCCTTAGACTAGCTGCTTAGAAAAAGCCTTCTTCCCATGATCACATTCTAATGGGGGAAGGCAATAGTGTACTTTTTTTGATACATGGTAATCCGCAAAAGTTGGAAGTTATCTGGATTATATGATCCAAGTGGTTATAGGAACTTGAATAAGATATCAAATCTATTTCCTCATGTGAAAAGTATGGAATTTGCCAGGTGTGGTGGTACACACACCTGTAGTCCCAGCAGTTCTAGAGGCTAAGACAGAATATTGAATTTAAAGACAGCCTCAGCAACTCAGTAAGGACCTGTTTCTTAATATAAAAAAGGGTTAGGGATGTGGCTCAGGGGCTAAAGGCTTCCAAGTTCAATCCCCAGTACCAAAAATGGGGAATTTACTTTCATAATCTTGTCTAAGTAGAATATGATAAAACTCACTTTTCAATTTCAATAGGAATTATTTTAGTGAACTACAGGATCCTAGAATTCTTTCCCTCCATATAACTGTCCAAAAGATGCCTTTTAGCAAATCCAAGTCAAAAACAGATCCCTGACACCACTCTTAAAACATGTAAGGGTGGAAGACTCTCACCATGAAGTATTTCAGAGTAACATAGCCATGAACAGAGGAAAAATTTCCCCCTAATTCTTTGCTAAAAATTTAGGGCAGAAATGGCACTGTGTAAAATTAAAATGATCTTACCAAGTTGCTCAGGCTGGCCTCCAACTTGTGATACTATTGTCTTAGCCTCTGGAATTGTTAGAATTAGGCATGAGCCACCATGCCAAGCTTCGTTTTATTCATCACCTTTGACTTTTGAGATGGGTCTTTTGTTGCATAGGCTAGCCTCAAAATCATGTTCCTGTTTCAATCTCCCAAATAGCTACAATTGCAGACATCATGTCATACCTTTAAGAAACTCTTTCCTTTCATATTCAGTTCATTTCTTACCCTTGGAATGAGAATTTTAAATCTGAGGTATCTGGTCAACAAGTACAACTTGTTAATCAAAGATGAGTTCTATCATGCTTCTTCCTCTCCATGATAGGCACACAGCTCCCAAAAGAGATTCATTAAACCCAGTGGCAGGTGTTAAGCTTATATAACTTGACCTTTCCTTGGCAGGGGAGCTAGAAACACATGCTCCAGTAGAGTGAAGTAAACAACTTATTTCTATTGGGTCATATTATCCCCACTGTGCTTTTTTGGCTTTTACTAAACCATGACTCAGTGAGTATGAACCATAATGTATCCCAAACATATAAGCTTAAGGGTACAGAACAGCAGCAAAATATCTGTATAGCATGCTGAAGGCCCAGGATTCAATTCCCAGCACAAAACAAAGAACGAGAGTATTAGAACCACTTCAGGAACTCAATTCGAACAGGAAACAAGATTTCATTTTAAGCATCCATGTTGTTTTTCTGGCTTACCACCAGACAACTAGTGTAAATCACTAAAACCCCTATAACCTATTCGCCAATTTGAAATGGTTT
This sequence comes from Marmota marmota marmota, assembly GCF_001458135.2. Lineage (NCBI taxonomy): Eukaryota > Metazoa > Chordata > Mammalia > Rodentia > Sciuridae > Marmota > Marmota marmota. The sequence goes on along the minus strand of NW_025999960.1, from coordinate 19,646,726 downwards.
CAAAGATTGCAGCATCAGGTCATTTACTTTTTTTTTTTTTTTTTTAAAGAGAGAGAGAATTTTTTAATATTTATTTTTTAGTTCTCGGCGGACACAACATCTTTGTTTGTATGTGGTGCTGAGGATCGAACCCAGGCCGCATGCATGCCAGGCGAGCGCGCTACCGCTTGAGCCACATCCCCAGCCCAGGTCATTTACTTTTACTATTAACAAAGAGGAACAAGAAACAAAACTAAAAAAAAGAACCAACAACAACCCAGTTTATTAGAAAAGTCACTCACAAAATTGAATGATTACAGAGCTGCAAAGCAGCTAAAAACCAACTGCATGGCAGTGAGAATGAAGTACACTGACTCAGATAAAGGTTGTCCTCACAAGGATGTTCCTGCAGAAAGAAAAAGATTATCAGTATTTACGTAAGCAGAGTAGAAAGATTCTATGACTGTATCTACTCATTATGATAACACTTAGTTGTTCTAATAATTCTGACTACAAACAATCCAACATTATGAAATATTTTTGTTTTGATCTGAGGTGCAACATCTCATTCTTTGGAAATGGTAAGTGCTGATTGTTAAAACTTACCTTTAGCAATGAACTTGGACAGAAGTTTCTGGCCCTTTTTTTTTTAATCGAGCTGATAAGCCTGTAGTAGCAGATTCCTCCTAGAAAAGTAAACAACCTTTTAGAACAAACTCTTTTCTGAGACCATGTCCCATCTTCAAGTTATACCTCCCACCTCCCATTAAACAGCCCACCCAACCTCCCACCATTTTGGGGAAAGGATTCTAGTCATTACTTTGAGCCACTGTTTTAAGGAAACGAGTGAAAGGAAGGTAATAAGTGAATAATTTATAGGGCAAAAATATACCTTCACAATAGAAATAATTTAATGTGCTCACTTCCTTCAATTGGGAGTCAACAAAGAGCAGGGTATTAAGAATTCATCTCCAGAAAAACCAATTGCAGCTTAACTGGACTAGTTTTGGCTCAATTTATTAAGGAGAATGCAACAGAAAACTGGATTTTAGATAACTAATGGATGTAAGTAAAATCTGTTCTTACCTACCAGCATAGCAATAAAACCTTTCCTCCTGGTTCTGACTGCTAGTCCTAAGAGTCAGGTGTGCCTTACTCTTGTCTGCCTCCTTTCTTGCGATGATCACTGAAACTTCACTCCCTCCTAGCTTTCATGGAGCGTGCCGTGGCCTGCCCCTGGCTTATCTGTACTCCACATACCACAAGTGTCTACTCTCAGCTGCAGAGTGTCTGAGCTCGGAGCCATTCGCGCTATACTTGCTAGCAGTTCCTAGTAGCTGAACATCTCCTGGAACTTTAAAGGCTTTGTCACGAATCCTGAGGTATCTGCAAACTCCCTTAATAGTTAAGGTTCCACCTGCTATTGCAAACTCAGCCAGTATCATGGAACTATCATCCATGCTTCCCCACCCCCACCCCCTCCCACCCACCCCACCCAACCACCCCCCTCCTCCCCAAAACTTCCAAGTGATACACCCATGAGATGGAATATACAGTCCTATTGTATAAACAAATATCTATGCTACTAGGTACAATGGCACTGAAATTGAGAGGGTACCAAAGGGAAGGCTCAAAAGTATCTATGCACAAATAACAATTATTGGGTCTATTTGGAATTTCTACACAATTATCACCGTAGGATGATCGTGTTATCTTTGTGTTGAATTTAAAGGAAAACTGCAGTTAACACAAAATTACATAGAAAACATGGCTCCACATATTTCTAGTTTTACCCTCCAGGTAACTGGTTGATATTATATATAAACCTTTTTAGACCCACCCAAGACCACGACCCAGCAAAACTGCAGTTTTCCTTTAATACAAAAGCCTATTTTCATGTAAATTAAAATTCTTATTTTATCAAATGTCTCCCAAACACTTCTAATCTGTGGCCTTGAGGGGTGGCACTAGCCAGCAACTGGTTTCTATTCTCTGGCAGAGCTTTGAACTTGCATTGTGATAGAAGCATTCAACATTTATGGGGTAGTGGGTAGGAAAAGTACAAATCTCTGCCAGTCCCAAATCCATACAGTTTTCATTCCATTCAAGAGAATTAAATCGTTTATTGATTACACATGATAATGGATGATACACAAGCTTCATTCCCATCTATTATTTATCTGGTACCATTATTCAATTTAGATATTGCATAGGATATGCCAACAATCATTTTTTTAACCAAATAATTCCATGACTGCTTGGGTGACCCTTTCAATGGTGAACTTCAGAAGGTCACAACTACACCAAGGTTTCTGAACCTGGCATCATCCTGAATGAATTCTAACTTCACACTGTTGGGGAAGTTTTACCAAGATGGCTTCAGAGTAGACTAACTTTACACAGCACATTTAAAAAAAGACACATTTATTCAGCGTCATGATCAGACTATTACATTTAGCAATCAACAGCATGGGTGCAAAAAAAAAAAAAAAAAAAAAAAAAAAAAAAGTCTACATTAAAACCCTTTGTTGGAATGCTTTACACTTTCCACAGAACAGAAACTAAAATATCCTGTTATACAATTAGTCACAAATACAGTCCTCGAGTTTTTTTTGCCCATACACATGAGTATTGTCTAAACCATGTCTTCTTTGTAGCAGCTAGGCCCTGCCACCACTGTGCTTGGCTGAGTTCACAAATCTGTTGTAACCTGTAGCTTCCCTGTCACTTCTCTGGCTCTCCTCTCCTGCTAAGCTTTGTTTCCTGTTGAACAATATGGAATAAAGTTGTTAATCTAAACATATTAAGACTCAAGGCTATAATCCAATAGCAAAGTTGTTTCCCACAAATTTTGCTAATCTGAATATTAACTTAACATCCACAATTTACTGCAATTATAATGTTAACTATGTTGCACTGCTCAGCTATATTAGGGTTACTGGGTTCATCAGCAATTATAAAAATTAAGTCAACATGTAAAAAAAATAAAAGGGTACTACTTACTTACCTGGCAGTATTAAAACCTTCTGCCACTGCCATAGCTACTGCTGCTGCTGGAACCGCCATAGCCACCTAAAAAAATTTTTTCATTTATATTTAGGAAATGTCAGTGAAATACCGATTTGAGGCAATGACACGTTCAAAGAAGGAACGGCCATTAAAGTGACCTTCACCTAGAGTGACAAAGGTGTGAGGAGGTCATGTTGAGTTTTCAAATTTGATTGCAAATTACTTACAATTGTTAAATTATCAGCTTTTCATTATTTACATATATACCACCTTCAAAACTGGTAGTCCTATGAGATCAATCAATATTACAAATATATAATACCTTGGTTTCGTGGTTTGGCAAAATATTGGCCTCCACCACCGTAAGGTCCAGAGCTTCTGCCTCCAAAGTTTCCACCCTTCATGGGTCCAAAATTTGATGACTGATTGTTGTAACTGCCAAAATCATTGTAGCTTCCACCACCTCCAAAATTGCTTCCTAGGAATGGAAAGAGGGACTTGTCTATTACTTGGGGAAGATGACTGATAGTGCCCAATTCTGCTTAGTGTTCAGAATAAAAAGAGGTTATATATTAGCTGCCTGCCTTCCTCCCAAACTGGTGGCTCCAAATCCTTATATTTTATCTCTGGGCAAGGTATTCAAAACCCATCATTCAACTCAACAGTTTCCCCCTAGTGGCATTTGCAAGCACTCTCCAGCCTTAAGGCCTTTCTTCCACATCCAAGGCCAGTGCAAATACAAGCTTCTTGGTTAAATCACCTAAGTACCTAAGGTCCCAATGTTGTTTCAAAACTAAGTGTCCTGCCATGGTACTGCTTATCTAACTCAAATTTAAGACACCACTATACACATACCCATCTACTTATAAGGGAGTGAGGCGGCCCCAGCTTAAAGCTAGGAGGAGGTAGCACAGCAAGCTTGTTTTAAATGTACCATGCAGTGTACCACACAATGCTTTAAAAGCTCCAAATTCCAATACAGGCATAAACTCTAAAAGGCTAATCTAGCTATCACACCAAGTACTTGGATCACTGGATACCTACCACTACCACCGCCAAAGCCGCCTCCGCCTCCTCCGTTGTTATAGCTGTCATAGCTGCCACTCCCGCCATAGCCACTGCCCTGGTTTCCATAACCCTGTCCACCACTTCCATAGCCTCTGCTTCCTCCAGAGTAACCAGGGCCGCCTCCTCCTCCATAACCACCTACAAGAATACAATTCTTCTCAATAAGACAAAAGTATTCAACAATAAAAACCGGTGCAAATTTAATAGCTAAGGGCCTCCTTTACAGCATGCAAATTATGGGCCAAGTTGAGTTCGTCATGCACTAGGAGTTTTAGTTTCTACCATCCTATTCTAAAGGTATAGGTTGCCAGAAATTTTTACTTACACACACATTTCTCTAAAAACTTACCATCATTACCAAATCCATTGTAGCCATCCCCGCTGCCACCATATCCACCACCACCACGACTGCCACCAAAGCCACCTATAATAAAGATTTTATATATGAGGTGTATAATATGTTAATTGCACACTAAAGATTAACTTTTGGTTAGGGTCAAGCCAGAACCATGATTAAATAAAAATGTAACTTTGGAAGTGTAGGCCAGTTGTAACTATTGTGGGTTGTAAAAAGGATGTGATGTAGAGCAATAAAATTATATGGTCACTATCAATTTTCACTAAGCCTTAAATAACACATACCACGACCACTGAAGTTCCCTCCACGACCGAAATTGTCATTTCCACCAAAACCACCTCCACGACCACCACCGAAGTTTCCAGAACCACTTCGACCTTAATAGAAAAAAAATTTTTACGTGTTAAACCACACATTGGCTCACAGTAACTCAGGATTACCTTTACATCACAATCAAGTAATAATAAATGTACCTCTTTGGCTAGATGAGGCACTAGCCATCTCTTGCTTTGACAGGGCTTTCCTCACTTCACAGTTGTGGCCATTCACAGTATGGTATTTCTGAACTAAAAAAATTTAAAGATAAAATTCTGGTCTTAGATCGAGACTTCAAGTGGATCTTAAAACCCTCAGTAAATGTCAGCAATGTGTTACTTACTGACAATCTTATCCACAGAGTCATGGTCATCAAAAGTTACAAAAGCAAAGCCCCTTTTCTTTCCACTGCCTCGGTCAGTCATGATTTCAATAACTTCTATTTTCCCATACTGTTCAAAATAATCTCGTAGGTGATGTTCTTCAGTGTCTTCTTTAATGCCACCAACAAAGATCTTTTTCACAGTTAAGTGGGCCCCTGGTCTTTGAGAATCCTATCAGGAGGAAATTTACTTAAGTTACTTTACACAAGCAAGATCTATTCCCAAAAGGAGAATTTTAAAAAGCTTAGAAGACTCCCAAATCAGTAGCACACCTTCAAATGAATATTGGGGGAGGGGAAAATCACTCACTTCTCGTGAGACAGCTCTCTTTGGTTCCACAACTCTACCATCCACTTTGTGTGGTCTTGCATTCATGGCTGCATCCACTTCCTCCACAGTGGCATAAGTGACAAACCCAAAGCCTCTGGAGCGCTTGGTGTTTGGATCTCTCATTACCTGCGAACAGTGTTAATTCACTTAATACACAGCCCAACTCTACAAAGTAATGTCATTTCTATTTTAAGGCCAAGAAGAAACTTTACACCAATCCTGAATACAAAGCCATTCAGTTTCCCACTACGGTAGATTTGAGATAGCTTTGTACACTAAAGAACAAAGGCAGTCCCTTTGCCACGTTATTTCTAATTATTACCTCTATTAACCACCTTCACAAAGCATTCTGACAAGATTAATATCAGGATAAGCCTAGGAAATCAACTAATTCTACTGCCTTTTGTCCCTTCCAAGTCTTACCACACAATCCGTGAGTGTTCCCCATTGCTCAAAATGGCTTCTCAGACTCTCATCAGTTGTTTCAAAGCTCAGCCCTCCGATGAATAGCTTCCGCAGCTGTTCGGGCTCTTTAGGGGACTAGAGTGTGGGGAAAACGCGTTTAAGTGGGGCTATAACACGGACGCTTCCATTTAGGACAAACAAAACCAGACACCAACGTGCGTATAACTTATTGTTCCTTGAAACCCCAACAAACCACGTGCTTGTCCCCATCACTGAGGGTGGTGGTGGGGGTAGTGAGGGCTGGAGAGCACCAAGCGCATGCGCCCCTACTCCAGACGCACGCGCAACAAAAGGACTGTGCGAAGGGGTGCATCGTCAGTAAGATACGAATAGCTCTACGAAATTAGCCCATGCGACAAAGCAAAAACTGCCCGTATGCGTCTACGAGTTTTGACATTAGTAACGAGTCCGGCGTGATAACTAATAATTAGCGGACGGCGGCCTCATGGCGACGACGAGGACAACAAAATGGCGACCTCAAGTTTGGGAGGAGTAGGCCCTGGCAGCGACCGAAGGATCTGCTGAAAGCGCTAGTGCAAGCCGCGAAACCACATAGCATCTCACCCAACTCAAAAGGGTCGAGAAAGAAAACTCAACTTTCGAACAGCGTCTAACTCACCTCTGATTTAGACATGACGGCAGCAGGAAGACAGACTTTAACGATGCTTTCTCGGCGGCGTCCACGGGCAGAAAGGAGTAAGCTAACGAACGTATCCACCAGCCTACCTTCAGCCTCGCCTTTTTATCCCGCCTCCTCGCTTTCGGCATTGGCAGACTCCGCCCCTCCAAGGCTCCGATTGGCTGTCTGAAATCACTTCCTCCTTCTATTGGTCTATGGTTCCGTACTGCTGTGAACGTCATCCGTTTGGGCGTTCTACGCAAGCCCCGCCCCCTTGAGTCATTGGTGCCTGAGCTACGTTACTCTTAACCAGTCTGATTGGCTAGCCCGCCAATCATTCATATTTGAATATGCCCAAGGTATGTAAACGCCTTTTTCGTCTTCCACACCCATATAATACATTCACCTCGCCTGGCAAAGCATAACTAATACTATAAATTAGATAAGTAGCTTGTAAAAACTTTTTTTTGCAGTCACTACTTACAGAGCGCATGTGTAGTAAAATGGCGAGTTTACGCAGGCGTATTATGAAGTTCCGCCTGCCGCTGGAACACGTGAAATGGCGGGCGGGAGTGGGCGGTGAACCTATGGCGCCTGCGTAGTGGCGGGAGTTGTGCCCTGTTTTGCGCAGGCGTTATGGGCGGAGAAAGGGTCCGGTTCCAGGATTGGTTGCGCAGGCGCAGGGAAGGATCCGTTTTGGCGGGCGGTTGGCGTTGCGCAGAAGGCGGCGGCAGCGGTGGCTTGTGGTTCGGCCCCACCACACAGGAACAGGGCAGACGTTAGTGTGAGTGATCACTCTCGATCCCGGGTAAGTTGAAGAGAGTCTTGTCTACGCATACGAGGTCTTGAACCGGCTCCATTTGGGCCCGTTATTGTGTGAAATGAATGGACCGCGGGGTGGGGGGGATAGTGAAAGGGCAGCGATGCATCGGGCCAACCAATAAAAGGACAGGGGGCGGGATATTTTATCCTTGCAGGTTCTTTGGGGCTTTGCAGCCGAAGAATTTGACTGGCAAGTGTATAGGCCAATTGGGTCTGCCTTGAGCTGCCGAATGACCGGCGCTTGGGCCATCGGAATGTGGGAGGCGGGTTTTTCCCTCCTGAGCAGCGTCTTACTGAGCCAATGAGCACGAAGCGCGCGGTAGGTTGGCCTTCTCCAAGAGGCAGCGGTTTGACTCCAATGGGGAGCGCGGGAGTCGGGCAGTTAAATGGATGGACCGAGTCCGGAGCCAGTAGGTGAACGGGTACTCCAAGAGAGGGAGTTATCTTAGACTAGGAATTGTTACTTGGATTTCAATACCTGTGATGGTGCGTGGGAATGAACATTTTATCCATAGTGACTAACCTAATGAAATCTTCAGGTTTCCATCCCATACACCTTTTGGGGAAAATGTTTTCCCCACCTCGGGACATCATATATCTACCACTTTAGTTTTAGGGAAAACGAGGAGTTTTAGACTTGACTTATTTGCTTGTTTAGAAGACCGTTAAGATGGTAGAACAAATAGGATAAATCTTCACGTATCTTTATGGAATGCATCCAAGAAAAATCTACATCATAATCATATTTCCACGGACATATAGGTACGTCTGTAGGTCCAGAGAGAGTTTTGAAAGACTACATATTTGGATATGACACAATGGGATCGAGGCAGATGGGATTTCTAATGTTTAAATCTTTTCAAAGATAATTTGTTATAAAATCGAATAAAAAATGATAATTTGTCATTAAAAGTAAATAAATTTTTTTGTTGTTGTTTCCAGTCATCACGTATTTCTCATTACCTCCTTTCTCTTTAATTATGTATGTTCTGGGTGCTTTTATCTTTGGTCTCTTCCACTGAGGAACTTTCCTCACATAAATGTATCTTTGTTTACACCATTAAAGATTTCCCAAGCCCCTCTTTCCTGCTGTTCTTTGAGAATGTCTGGTTTGGGGTGAAAAAGAAGTTGCTTAAGGAGGGTATCGGGGAGGGAAGAACCACCCATCACCTGGATCACCATTCATTGCCTTTTGGTTAGGTTTTCTTCTTCTGTTGGTAATGCCCACTGTATTTATTCTAGGGCTTTTTAAATTTTTATTATTATTATTATTTTTTTGTACTGGGTTTTGAACCCAGCCAGAGGCAGTTTACTACTAAGCTATGTTCCCAGTCCTTTTTATTTTGAAATAAGATCTTGCTGACCATCATGTATAACAAGTTAGAATAAATAAATAATTTAATAAGTAAAGAAAAAGATCTTGCTGAGTCGCTGAGGGTCTCTGCTAAATTGTTGAGACTGGCCTCTGACTTGCAAGTATTCTGATTGTAGGCCTGAGGTATCTACCCTGGTTGTGTCAATTTTAATACGTCATTGTTCACTGGTTAATGGTAGAGTCAAAGGGAAAATATTTAAATGGCCGATAAAATCAACTATATATGAAATAAATTTAGGATTAGAGACCTTTGGGGTTTTTAAAAAATATTTTATTTATTATAAAATTTTAAAAAATATTTATTTTTTAGTTGTAGGTGGACACAATATCCTTATTTCATTTTTATGTGGTGCTGAGGTTTGAACCCAATGCCTCACGTGTGCTAGAAGAGCACTCTACCACTGAGCCACAGCCCTGAGTCCTTTACAGTTTTGTACAAAAAAACATAATTCCAGTGCAGCTTATAATGAACAGAGGAGTGATTTCCATGTTAACTGGTGCTTGCAAAGGGATAACATATTATCAGTTATACACCTATTTATAGGTTATGTTAATGATGCAGTTGCTGAGCTTCTAAGAACTAAAGTGATAATGGATTAAGGATATTTATCATTGGTGTATTTAGGTTTGAAAGGAATACCAAGAAAGAACAATAAAGAAAAATCTAATCATGGTCTAAAATGACCAATGCCAGAGTTTATATTTATATTTTGAAAATATTTTATATTTTCAAAATATTTTACCAGTTGGAAATTAGGAAAGCTGGAGATGATGGGTGAGGTGTTGAGGGAGTGACCTTTGGTAAGGGAGCACTACATTTTACCTGATTTAAGTGATTTGGACATTCCTGGAATTCTTTTGGGCCAGAGTCTCAAATTCTCCTTTGACCTTGATTTAGTGAGAAATAGATTTTACACTGGTCCTGTATACATATTGAAACATGTTTCACCAGACAAAAGTGCAAAGAACACTAGCACTTTCTCATCTACAATGTATTTCATTTTTTAAAAAACCAGGTCAGTTTCCACTGAACTGATTTCAACAACTGTTATAAACCCACAGTTTTTTGGGGAGGGGTGTGGGGAGAGCCCTGCTCAGAGGAATGGGCAACCAGATCATAGCACCTTAGATTATTCTGAGTGAATTCATTTCATCTCTAGTTTCAGCTACCTGAATTTATAAGCAGATTCATTGGTGGTCTCTTATATGGTGTTTTTACATGTATTTTAGCTTTGTGAATTGAGCATTTCTAGTTGTTGTGCAAGTAAAAATTGCTTGTTTTATTATGAAGTGTATTCTAATGGGATTGTAGGTTTGATGAATATTTCTGTGTGGTGGGGGTATTTTAATAGATAATTTTCATTGAAATTCTCAAGACTATCACATGAAAAATCCTAACTAGACTTATCCTTTGCCGTGGAAAATCTGGTAGGGTTGTTAACTTAAAACCACCCCACAGTAATACAAAGTGTTGGGCCTCCATTAACAAAAGTTAAAGCACTTGCACTTCGAGTTTGGAGGGCTACTAATGCATCTAAACCTAAAAGGGTTATTTACTAAAAGATGTAACTGAAGATGTTACATCTTCACTGGTCTGTATAAAAAAAATAAGTAGAAGACTTTCCTATAGGTGGTACAGAATTTGCCATCCTCTTGTCTTAGTCTCCGGAGTTGCTAGGATCACATGTTTGTGCCACTACCCATGTCCAGCTATATCAGAGTCTTAGGTAAGCAGGATGGTAATTGGGAGGGAGAGAGAAAGAGCATATAAGTCTGAAGTGACCAGATATTTTCTTTAAATGTCTAAGATAATTTTGTAGATTTTTCAGAGCCTTTAATAATACTTTAGAAAAGAGAATGGTTTGTGATTCAGGATGCAAAGTTTCTGAGGAAGACTAATGGGTGTTTATTTTTGGTTTTGGGGATTTAAACCCACCAGAACCTCTTGCATGCTGAGCCAGTACTGTCGCCCCACCCCCACCTCTTTTTAATTTTTAAGGCAAATTAGTAACCACAGCATAATTTTCATCTTTTTAAAAATATTTTTAGTTGTCAATGGACCTTTATTTTATTTATATGTGGTAACAAGATTTGAACCCAGTGCTTCACCCATGCTAGGCAAGTGCTCTACCACTGAGCCACAATCCCAGTCCCCTAATTTTCATATTTTATTGGAATCACTCATTTAATAAGTTCACCTGGTAGAGAATGTTGAGCTTTCATTTTGTTCTTTTTCTTGGTCTTTTTTTATTTTCAATTACCTGAAATCAGGCCTAAAGCTGTGCTATGGATATTGATTTTAAAAGCAGAATATTAATGTGGTTATTGTTTGATTCAATATAGGTATTTACATATTATTATTCATGAACTTGGACTCTGGGCAGTCATCTTTTGTCACTAACATAAACTTTGATTTTCCTTTCTTGCTCATAGAGGGTGACTTTAACTGATCATTGTACTAATAGGAAGAAGTCCAGGTCGTCCTGAGAAGAGTTGGCTTATACAGAGTTCAAGATGCACATTTGTTGGATTTCTGTAAGCCATTTGATGCCACATATTCATTTCTGATGACAACTTTACACTTGTGCTGGCAGAACACCCACAGTGACAACTGCTGTCTATGTTTAGTCTGTCCAAGACCTCAACCAGCTAGTATGTTTGTGGAAAAACCTACACTGTTCTTGTTAGCAGCTATGTAAATATTAGACCTCTCTCTCTTCTCAGGTCTGCCAATTTATTTTTGGGCAGTTTAGATCCTGCGATTGCCTCAATTTACCCTTTGAAATGAGGGATTAAAGGTTTTAGTTATCCTTTGGGTTAAGTGAAGCACAATTCTTTTTGAATCGGTACACGGTTTTATATATGTCCAGTTTATGATGGATGTGTGTGTTGGGGAATGAACCAGCGCTTTGAGTACATGCTCTTACTTCCGAGTTACACTTCAGGTTCCTAGCCCCAATTTATGGTGGTGCCTCCCCCCCACACCGCCCCGCCGCCCCAGTTCCTCACACATGTTGGCAAGCATTCTCCTACTAAACTGCATGCATAGCCTCCTGGTTTGTGATTTCAAAAATTTTACTTCCACTGTTTATTTGCTTCCTGTGGTTCGTACAACATCCTAGCACAGACTTGGTAGCTTAAAACAACAGGAATTTAGCTGAGCACCGTGGCACCGGCCTGTAATCCTAGCTACTCTGGAGACTGAGGCAGGAGGATCACAAGTTTCAGGCCAACTTTGGCAAATTAGTGAGACCTTGACTCAAAGTAAAATATAGAAAGGGTTAGGGATGTAGTAGCTCTAAAAAGAAAAAAGTATAGGGATACAGGTCTATGGTAGGGGGCCCCTGAGATCAATTTTAGTACCACAAAAAATCCTAAACAACAAAAAACCAGGAATCCTCATAATTCTAGAGGCCATAAGTCTGTAGTCAAGGCTTTGAGTCCCTTGTGGAGGCTCCAAGGGATAGTGTCTGTTCCTTGCCTCTTTCAGTTTCTGGTGGTAATTACCATTCCTTGACTTTGGGCAGTTTAGATCCTGTGGTGTAAGGGACTAACTAGGCCATTTCCCTCTGCTCTTTAAAGGATACATGTGAGATTGCATTTAAGGCTAGAAGATCAGGACTAATTTCTCTCAGATCTTTTTTTCCTATATATTTATTGGTGCCTTATAATTACACATAATAATGGGATTCATTGTTACATATTCGTACATGTACACAATATTGTTTTCCCATCCTTCCCTTTCCCTCCATCCCTTCCCCTGGCCCACATCTTCTACTCTTTCTAGTCTCCCTTGTTTTCATGAGGTCCCCTCACCTTTTTTGCCTTATTTCTTTTTAGCTTTCATATATTCCCTCAGATCTTTTAATCACATCTTTTCTTATATAAAACAATCACAGTTTTGTGGGTTAGGAATTGAATATCTTTGGGGGGAACCACCATTGGACCACTATACCTTGGTTCCTTAACTCCTACTCAAATAAATTTGACTTCCCTCAAAAAAAAAAAAACGTTATTTTAAATGAAAGAGGCAAATGAAAAATAAAAAAAGCTCAGAAACCTTGGTTCTTTTCCTATTTCTGCCATTAACTAGTGGCATATGGGGATCTCTTTGCCGTCGGGTCTGGAGTTGGATAAGCGATAGCTAATAACTCGAGACTAAAACTTATGAAGTGGCTCCTAAGTCATCTTAGAGTTTATTTTTTATACCAATAATTGTAAGTGCCAATTAAGAAATTATTCTAGGTCTGGGGATGTGGCTCAAGCAGTAACGTGCTCGCCTGGCCTGCGCGGGGCGCTGGGTTTGATCCTTAGCACCACATAAAATAAAGATGTTGTGTCCACCGAAAACTAAAAAATAAATAAATTTTAAAAAGAACTTATTCTAAAAAAAAAAGATCACTCAAAAATAAAAAGTGTGTCTTCACATTAGGGAAAAAAATAAAAGAACTTATTCTAACATTTGGGCCAGTGTGATCCTTTGGTATTCTTTCCTAGGACTTGCAAGACAGAAGACTGACTTGCTGGCTGATTGTCAACTCCCCAGGGCATAACACAGGATAACCTTTACTCTGTGCTTAAAACTTTTTTCAAAGAAAAGATTTTCTGCAAAGGGTGTTAAGGGACTAACTAGGCCATTTTCACCCTTTTCCTAGTGAGACAAAGGGCTATATAGTTTGAATTTCCTAGTAATAGTAGTCCATCTAAATTAAACACAAATTTTTCCATCTGAAACTAGATCATGGACAGAAAAAAATTTCACATGCAATTTTAATCTTCAGACTTACTGTGTGCCTGTTCTATTGTGCTTCATGGCTGGAAGGGCACTAGCAAGCAAGCATGAGATCAAGAAATGGTATACTTGAAAGGGCTGTTTTAAAGCACACATTATTTATTTCTTCCATGGAGTGGAGGAACCAAATTGAATTCAAGTATTTCTCTGATCATAATCTGTTTCTTAGAAAATAAAGCAAGTTCAATCTGAGCCAGCGGACATAATTATGTCGGAATAAAACGCCCTGTGCTAAAGAGGTCAACTAACAGGCTGGGAAATCTTGAAGTTTAGTTTTGGAGGCAAATCCTTGAACTCCATGTGCCTTGTTTTTTGTCCCTAAATCAGTAAGACTCACCTCACAGGGAGTTGTAGAGGGTAATATATTGCTAATTTGTTCAGTATTTTACAACAATAAATTATCTCAAAAGATCTGATAAAACATAGGCAAACTTCATTTATATGAGTAGCTGGAGACAAGCATAGATAAAACTTACAGATAATTCAGAAAAGTTATTAAAGTTGTTTTTAACTTCCACTATTAAACATTTTACCTTATATGTCCTATATATTTTCCAAATTTTTTTAAGTTGTTGATAGACCTTTATTTTATTTTATTTATTTATATGTGGTGCTGAGGATTGAACCCAGTGCCTCATGCATGCTAGGCGAGTACTCTACCACTGAGCCACAACCCCAGCCTCTCTTATTCTTTTTTTTAATAAAAGATCTATGGCATAGGGCAAATAGCAGCAGGTTAGGTAATAAAGGAATCTGTTCATCAAGAGGATGTAACAATCCTGTGTTTATACAGCTAATAATAAAAGCTTCGTAATACATAAAGGAAAAATGAGGTAATAGAAATCTAATTATATTTGGAAATTTTAATACCTTGCTGATTGATAAGTCAAGTAGAAAGATCAATAGGGAAATAGAAGACTTCATATAATTGATGTTTGTAGAATAGTTCACACGACAGCAGAGTACTTTTCAAGTATACATAGAACACTTAACCTAAACAGACCATCCTCTGGTCATAATACAAGTCTCATATTCAAAAGATTCAGTTGTGTACACTATATTTTGTTTTTGCAGTACTGGGTATCAAACCTGCGTACATTTGAGGCAAGAAATCTTATCACTGAGCTACTTCCCTAGCTGTGTCAATTTTTTTTCTTTTTTAATTACAGTGTGATTAAGTTTGAAGTCAGTAACAAAGATATCTGGAAAGTCCCCAAATATTTTGAACTATACAACACTTCTAAGTAGTCCATGAATTAAAGAGGAACTCATGGATTGGGGATGTAGCTCAGTGGTAAAATGTGAGCTTAGCATGTACATGGTCTTGGGTTTGATCTCTTGCAACACAAATATGCAATCACAAAGAAAATTAGAAAATATTTTGAACTGAATGAAAGTGAGAGCATGACGTATCCAAACATGAAATACAGATAGTGCAGTGCTTAAGGGGGAAACTTAACTACAAAAGTGAATCTAAAGTCAGCGACTTGGTTTTCACCTTAAAGCCCTAGAAAAAGAGGAATAAAATCCCAAGTATCTTCACAGCCTGTAGTCCCAGCCACTTGGAAAACTGAGGCAGGAGGATCGTTCTCTCTCTTTTTTTTTTTTAATATTTATTTTTTAGGTGTAGATGGACACAACACAATGCCTTTATTTATTTTAAAGAGATAATTTTTTTAATATTAAATTTTTAGTTTTAAGGTGGACACAACATCTTTATTTTATGTGGTGCTGAGGATCGAACTCAGCACCCCGTGCATGCCAGGCGAGTCCTTACTGCTTGAGCCACATCCCCAGCCCCAATGCCTTTATTTTTATGTGGTGCTGACAGTCAAATCCAGGTCCCACCCGTGCTAGGCGAGTGCTCTGCCACTGAGCCATAATCCCAGCCCTTCTATCTCTTTTCATTTTGGTACCAGGGTTTGACCTCAGGTTCATGTAGCCATTGAACCCCATCCCCATCCCTTTTTTGTTTTATTTAGAGACAGGGTCTCACTGAGTTTCTTTGTGCCTTGCCAAATTGCTGAGGCTGGCTGTGAACTTGGGATCCTCTTGCCTCAGCCTCCGGTGTCACTGGAATTACAAGCCTGTGCCACTGCACTAGACCAGGAGGATCTCTAGGAGTCTAGGAATCTAGGAGTTCATGGCCAGCCTGTGCAACACAGGCTGTTATGTTAAACAAACCAACCAAAATTCATCCAAAGTAGGCAGAAGAAAAATAGTAAAGATAAAATTAGTAATAAATTTATTTTATTTTATTTTGGTACCAGGGATTGAATCCAGTGGCACTTAACCCCTGAATCACATCCCCAGTCCTTTTTTAAAAAGTTATTTATATTTATAGACAGGGTCTCACTGAGTTGTTCAGTGCCTCACTAAGTTGCTGGAGGCTGTCTTTGAAGTCTTGATCCTCCTGCCTCAGCTTCCGAAGTCACTGGGATTACAAGGTGTGCACCACCACACCCGGCTTGAAATATTTTTTAAAAATAAGAAAATAATGAACTGGAAGTTCTTTGAGAAGATCAGAAACTTAATTCTTTGAGATAAATCAGGAAAGATGGACAGATGACTAGCCAGGCATTTTGGCACATTGCCTGTAATCCCAGTTTACTTGGGAGGCCAAAGCAAGAGGATCACTAGTTAAAGGCCATTTAACAAGATTCTGTCAAAAAGACACAAATATTTGGAAAAAGAGGATGGATATTACTATTGATCCCACAGACTTTTTTTTGTGTGTGTATGTTACTGGGGATTGAGCCCAGGCAAGATCTTTATCACTGAGCTAGCTATACTGGAATCCCTGATCCTACAGATAAAAAAGGTAATAAGCCAAGTGCAGTGATACATACCTGTAATCCCAGCAGTTGGGGAGGCTGGGAAGATCACAAGTTCAAAGCCAGCATGGGCAACACCCTGTCTCAAATAAATAGAAAGGGCTGGGGCTATAGCTCAATAGTATGAGAAACTGTGGTACTATATTCCATGTCTTAGTGAAATTAATTGCTTCCTGGAAAAACAAACTATCAAAGCTCACTTCAGTACAGAACTTTATTGGCCCTATATCTGTTAAGGAATTGAGGTTAAAAATATCCCACAAAGAAAACTCCAAACCTGAAATATTTTGTTCTTTTTCCCACAACAGACCTATGAAATATGTAGGGCATATGGCTAACATCCTTAATGTTAAGTGAACTTTCCAATTCAATATTTAGTGATCTGGCATATCTAGTTATTCCAGATTCTGAATAGAACTGTTAAAAAGTTGCACATTAAGTTGCTTTTTTGTAACAACCTTTTAAGGTGCTAACAAGCACTGGTTTAACTAAGGGAGAAACTTAAAATCCCCTTAAGTTGAAGACTGGAGTAGACTGCAGTTGTTAGACCCTCAATAAATGTCCCATAACCAACCAAACAATTTTAGAGCAAAGAACAGAATGACTACATTAATCATCCCTTTGGCAAAGGATTTGAATTGGGAAAGTAGTTGGAAACTGTACAAAAAGAAAAATCTTACTTGGCTTAAGTAACATGTCAAAACAGTTGAAGAGCTGGGTGGTCTGAGATTGGCCATCCCTTTAGCCATTTATCTGATGGTGGCCTTTCTTTGCATTTAACTATCAATATATCTGAAGTGTAGAGCACACTTTTATGATATTGTGGCATAGTAACTCACACTTAAATGTCAATAGAGACACTTGCAAAGACCTGCAAGGTTCAATAACTTCTGGTGTGGGTTTGTTTCTCCTGTCATCACCCATTATGTATTTTTTTTACAGCTTTTAAATTGCCACAGAGTGAAATTGGTTGGGATCATAATAGATGGCCCAGGAGCTGCCAAGGATACCCTTGTATGGGATGGGAAAAATTCAATACTGGCTTGATTTTATTTATCTAAATTGTAGGCTATGAACTTCAGTATAATTCATATTGCAGATACACCAAGGTGATGGCAAAGCACAAAATCATGCCATATGTTGAAGGAATGCTCTTTTATTCCCAGAAGTTTTATAGTCTTGAGATATTTTTTATTCCAATTATATAAAAAAATTTTGTCAGCAGTAGTAATCAGATTTTAGTATTGTTAACATTGGTTTAAATTCTAATATTTTCTCAACAGTGAAATTAGAGAGATTTTAGAGATTTTAGTTTATGGTTATGAAAATTAGTTTTTATGTCTCTTTAATGTCTTCACTAAACTAAGAAGACTACTGAGAAGCAAAATTGTCTTAATGTAGGTTCTTCCTTAAAATAAATGATATGTTGACAGGACCTGAAGGGGTCTTTGTAATCCTTAAACTGCTGATGTCCAAAAACTGCAAGCTAATACCAGGGTAAGGAGTGAGTTTTAATTTTATGGCTGATGTTGGAAAAATGCTTTATAATTATAATTTTATTTTGGGGTAAGTATTTTAACCCTTCCATATTTTGTGAGCATGATCTGCCAAAGTGGTATGTATAAATCTGTGATTCATGGTAATCTGCTGAACATTGCTATTACCCAGTTTTCTTAAGATTTATTTATGGTGAAATTGCCATGTTCTTTGTGAAAGGTGACAAGGTTTTTAAGTTCATGCTTTATCACGTTTAATTAAGAGAGGAACGGGTGTGAGATTAACACCCATCTAAGAATGGGGTGCCTTGAGATGAGTTTAGTATGTTCCAGAGATAGTTGTTGGAAAGCACCATCTGGAAGACATTTTCCCATAATGGTGCCAAGTTCTACTTTCTCATAAATCTTGGAACGGCTGGATATCTAACCTTTTGCCCAATGGTTGGATTTAGGTGTGCCCTAACTAAATTTCAAGACCGACGCTTGGGAGAAGAAATTGAATAGATTTTAATGAAAGGAAAAGAAAAATTCATAAAATTATTGAGATAATACAGATTTGTTTATTGTTGCTAAATACAACAATATGCGAGACTGACAATTTAAAGCAGTGTTTTAGATTTGAGTTCTAGAGTGCACATTGATTTATAAAATAATGGTAGTCCACAGTGTATGTTTTAATCTAAAAGAACAAAGGTCTTTACTCTCTTGCTCATAGTTTTAGGAGGCCTGGATAATCAACATATAGCATACATTGCCTCATAGTAGCTGGTTGAAGCAGTGCCTTATTAGTCCCTGATTTTTTTTTGGTCGTGGGAATGGAACCCAGAACCTTGACATCACATGTTAAGTATGTGCTCTACCTCTGAGGTACAGCCACTTTGCCCTGTTTGCTTGATTTTTCAAGGGTCATGAACTGGAGTTTTGCTAGCCAAAGGGAGAGCATTTCCTCTCTAGATACTCCTCTCTATTAATAAAGTTTGTGTTGTCTGTATGTGGCTTGTTAATGATAGGGGTGTTAATGACCACAGTTAATCTTCCTCCTGAACTCTTTCCTAATCCAGTCTCTTAAATAGACATTTAAAAAGCTTTTAACTCCTCTTGAATTGGGTGCTCATGGGCTTTTGGTGGAGGTGGAGTGATAGTTATCAGCCCATTTAACAAAATCCGAGACAGCCAGGACAGCTATAATGTGCATCTCTATGCTGTGTTTTTTGTTGAAGTGCCACATGGCTAATACTTTGGAAATCATAAATCCAGTACAAGAAAACATCTTTATAGAGGGTATTTTAGTTTTATGCTGTATGGGTTACATACCTAAGACCATTGGTACTTTCAATATCCACAAAGAGCAAAGAACATAGAGCAGATTAATATGGTTCTGTAAATTTGGTTTGTTTTCATCCGTTTTATTTGCTGAATAAGACTATATAGAGGACGCTTAGAAGACAGTGCTATGCCTGACAATTTAATCTTTCCCTAAACTACTGTCTTTCCCCAAGGGGCTTTAGGGGAGAAATGGGAATTTATCAAATCTGGGCCTACTGAAGCCACTCATCAGTAATTAATTAATCCAGGTATCCAGGTGATAGGGAACTTTGCATATGCCCTCTGCCTTCCTTGTTTTTTTTTTTTTTTTTTTTGTGTGTGTGTGTGTGTGTGTGTGTATGTGCGCGCACGCTGGGGATTGAACCCAGGGCCTTGTGCATGCAAGGCAAGCACTCTACCAACTGAGCTATATATCCCAAGCCCCCCTTGTTCTTTTACCATGACTTTCTGGAGGATTTTGCCCACTTAGTGGGTGTAATATAATTTATATTGAAGCTCTAAAGTGAAGAGAGCTCACTTATTATGCATCTTGACTTTTGTTCTGATTACTACCTCTAAATACTTCAGAATCTAGTTCAGTGAAGCCGCTTATTCATTGATTTTTATTCTTTCTAAACAATAAAAAGAATGCTTGGAGAAAGATACCAGAATTCTCTTATTTGTACTTTTTTCCTCATAGTGGTGATGGAAATAAAATGTGCTACACCAAGATCTAAGAAAAGTCATGAAGCACCTGGCATTGTAAAGAAATTATAGTGGGTCTTCCGCCTGTAATCCCAGAGACTTGGTGTAGGCAGAGGCAAGAGAATCAAAAGTTCAAACCAGTCTCAGCAACTCAGTGAGACCCTGTCTCTAAATAAAATACAAAAAAGGGCTGGGGATGTGGCTCAGTGGTTAAGTGTCCCTGGGTTCAATCCCCACTACCAAAAAGATAGATAGATAGATAGATAGATAGATAGATAGATAGATAGATAGATAAAAAGTTATAGAGGGACCACAGCAAACTGATACTGGGAACCTTATGATGGGTGGTTTTATGATTTTCTGATTGATTGGTTGGTGCCAGCGGCTAGCCTTTATATCTGTTGTTTTGGAATTCCCAGCTTTGTTGTAATGCTGGCTATGTAATTGCTAGGGACTGACAGTTTTTAAATGTTTTTCTTTAACTGCATAATATATGGAATTATTTTTTTTCTTCCTGTCTGCTTTATCTTCTTACTTTCCCATCCCCCCCTTTTTTTTGGTGGAAGATTCAACTTTTAAGAGTTCCCTGGCAGTGACTTGGAATGTGGGCTCTGACTCTGCATAACTACAAAGTTCTTTGATGATCTTCCAGGACCTCCTTCTGTCCGGATCCCTGGTTTAGGTGTTCTCCACTAGCATTCAGAGGCCTGTAAGGTGAATTTGCCTTGCATTGTTGATAGGAAAGATTGCTGAGGCTGCTCTTTTCCTGTGTCCTAATGCTGTAGCTGGTACAGTCTATCTATAGTGGTTAATCCTTTTACCAGAGAATTTTATCCGTTATCCGTGTTCAAGAAAGGGTTGGGAGCTGTCTTGGTTGAAAGACTCTCTAGAAACTTGAGAAGCTGCTCACCCCTTCCTGTGAAGATTTCCACAAGGATAAGGTTGCAGAGGCTCGTCTTCTCCTCTTCTGTGGTAGTATCAGAATTCTACCTTAATCACTTCATCATCCTGCCAACCGATTCTCATTTCTCATACCAGAAAGCTCCCTTCTCCCAAGCTCAGCGTGAACTACCAGTCTTGATGCTTTATCTGGTCCAGGCTCTAGCCCTTAAATTGTCTGTCTGGCTTTGTGTTTCATTTGACCCTAATACATTGGGTCGCACTGTCTAAAAGAGAATTATGTCCCCTCCAATGTCTGAGTGCATTTCTCATTTTTTACTGCTGCTCCTGAGCAGATCTGTAACTTCAAGGTTAAGATAAGACACATTCCATCAGAACTATGTCGTCATCCTTGCCAGCTTCTGATCTGTGACTGTGGGAGATTTACAAGACAATTGCATGCCATTCTTTAAAGAATATTATGGTTGGACTCTGACTCCTGGCATCAGGCCCAATTCTATTTGTCAGCTGTTAGAAAACCCAAAAGAGAAAGGGACCTCAGCCCGTGTGTCCTTTAGGGAGTTCTTAAGAATGAGAAGAAGAGAATAGACCTGAACCTTAATTTCAGGATGTTTTAGGGGGAAGAGTGGACACTAGAATATTTAGTATGGTTATTCGTTGAATTCACTTTTTTTGTGATCAGACACTGGTCTCGTGATGCTAAGTATGCACTCTGCAGTAGAGCTATATCCCCAGCATGAATTCTTTTCTTTTTCTGAAAGGTTTCACCAAAATATGTTTTTCCTGTCTTTTATTCCTTCACAGAATTACTGTCTTTTCATTCTGCTATCTCCCACGTTTTGTGAGTTTTAAGATGTAGGAATGAGTACTTGACCCTTGAGAGAACATACCTATTCTTCTCTGAAGTTTTATTACTTTTCCAGTGCCTTTACAGAGGTACTGTTCCTCGCTTTTCTTACTGTCTGCTAACATGTTGAACCGCAGGAGTTACTGCATGTGGTATGGTTTATGGGCTTAGGAATTTGGAAGGTCACATATTTCCTTCTGCTGTTGTATTGGACCCTAACTTATTTTTACAAAAGGTTCTTTTTGGAGGACATAATAGCTCTTTGATTTCAACATAAACTCACCCTTTCCCTGGGAGGTAGGAAGTGGGGATTTATTTGGCCTGTTTTAATGATACTAGGGTTAGATCTAAAATTTATTTATTCATGATCACACATGGCAAATTAATGAAAAATCAGGACACTATTTTAATTTCTATGGCATTGTTTTTAGATTCCTTAGTTAAGAAAAGTAAGAAGAGTTGAAAAGGGCAATTTTTACTCAGAGGTTTCCTGATGGGTCCTTTCAATTTTGAGGAAATCCCCTATAATTAAAAATTTTGACTTTTCTGACCTGTAATAGCTGTTTTCTGTCTGACAACCAAATAATCACCTTTATTTGTCTGCTATTATTCAGTCAGATTCTTTTATTTTAATACCAAGGGGTCTCACACACTGAGCTACATCCCCCAGCCCTTTTTAATTTTCTTATTTGAGACAGGGTCTCACAAAGTTCCTGAAGCTGCCTCAAACTGACAATCATTCCGCCTCAGCCTCCTGCTGCTGGAATTGCAGGCTTGTGCTACCCAGCCCAACAGATTCTTTGCTTTTGATTGTTCCTTTTCCTTCTATCCCATGGCAGCAGTCTCTGGCTGTGAAGTTCCCACATAAGAGCTGGGAATGGTGGTGCGCATCTTTAACCCCAGCTATTTTGGAGACTGAGGCAGGAGAATGGCAAGTTCAGGGCCCACCTTTGCAATTTACTCATACCTTGTCTCAAAATTTTGAAAAATATTTAAAAAACTAAAGGGGCTAGGGATGTAGTTTAGTGGTAGCATGCCTCTGGATTTAATCCCCAGTATCATAAAAAACAAAGTTCCCACATAGGACTGCTGTTGTAGCTCAGTGGTAGAGTGTGCTTAGAATGCACCAGACCTTAACACTATAAAAGGTAACATAAGATAAAGTTCCTGTATGTAAAGCAGAGTAGGATTTGGGAGCTCTAAAATGTTTGTTTAAGGGCTGGCGCTGGGGCTCAGCGGTAGCACACTTGCCTGGCATGTGTGAGACACTGGATTCCATTCTCAGCACCACATAAATAAATAAAATAAAGGTCTATCAACAACTTTTAAAAATATATTTAAAAAAATAAGATAATTAAAAGCAAAATTTATGGCATTTAGTCTCTTTTCTTCATCCCAGTTCTCCTTTTCTCAAGTATTAGGGATTGTTGACATAGGGAATGATGTATTAATAATGTTTATCAGATGGATAATAATTACTAAAAGATCCATTTCATAACAACATTGCAAGAATGACCAGGACATGGTGATGCAGGTCTGTAATCCCAGCAGCTCTTGAGGCCTAGGGAGGAGAATTGGATTGCCAGTTCAGAGCCAACCTCAGCTAAATGAGGTAGTGAGTCCCTGTCTCAAAATAAAAAAAAAGAAAAGGGCTAGTGATGTGGCTCAGTGGTTAAGCACCCCTGGGTTCAATCCCTGGTACCAAAAAAAAAAAAAAAAAAGAGTGAGAGGGCTGGGGATACAGCTCAGTTGGTGGAGCGCTTGTTGTCTCACATGCACAAGGCTGTGGGTTCAATGGGTTCAATCCTCAGCACCACACACACACACACACACACAGAAAGAAAGATAAAGAAGCAAGGAGGTTGGAGGATTCTAACTTTAAGGCCTGCCTCAACAATTGAGGGAGACCCTGTCACGAAACAAAGCAGAAGGACTGGGGATGTAACTCAGTGGTAAAGCACCCTTGGGTTTAATCTTCAGTACTAAAACAAAAAATCAAGTGAGAATAAATAGTTCAACAGCCGTGGTTTTGGCTAACCTACTCTCCCTTCCTTTATGTAACTGCTGTATTAGGGATTAATTTTTTCCCTAGCTATAATTTCAGTTGTAAGGTTTTTTTGGTCAGTATTTCAAGCCTTTGGATTCTAGTTCTGTGTCTAGTGTTCCTCCCAAGAAGGAAGCTCATATGGTATCTTTTTTTTGGTGGTGCTGGGGATTGAACCCAGCCAGGGTCTTGTGCATTTGAGGCAATTAATCTCCCATCTGAGCTATGTCTCCAGCCCTTATATGGTATCTTTGAAATGCTTCCCCTCCCCCTCTTTCCTCTGATTACCTCCCAAACAATTTTAATAATTGTACTATACACAGGGAGGTTTTTTTTTTTTCCCCCTCCAGTGTGGTGCTCAAACATAGGGCCTCACATATGCCAGGCAAACACTTTACCATTGAGCTACAACCCTAGCCCATTAACAGTACCATACAGATGGTGAAAAAGGCCTTGTCTAAAGTGCTTCTGGTGGGTTAGGGTACAGATCTTGTTGTAGAAGGACCTGGCCTTTCCATTCCTCCTTTCAGTGAGCTATAATCTTATTAGATGATCTTAAATTGCTATTGATTAATTCACAGTGCTTTTAGAGTAATAAGCATAAGTTTTGAAATTAAAACCCAAGGACCAATTCCCTTGGTTTCTGAATGCCTTGCCTTGAGGCCAAGGGAGGTACCGTCCAACTTCTCCACCCAGTCATCACTGAAAAGGAAAGTTAAGCCTTTTAACTTTTCCATTTGCCTCTCCCCCTCAGTCTAGTAAGGCTGCCAGTTGCCATGGCAACGGACTGGGACAGCTGCGCAGTGGCGCCCAGGCAGCTGGGTGGGGGCGGGGGCGCTGCCAGCCCGCCAAGCCCCAGACCTAGGAGGGGAGGCCCCTCCTGTTAGCCCAGAGGGAAAGAAAGAACTGGGGCGATCCGGTAGGTAAAGGAGGGAACCCCCATTCATTTTCTACTTTGGGGGCTTCATGAAGGGATAAAGGGAAATTTTCCTTTTCCCTCCCTCAAACTGAAGAACACATATGTAAATCCTTGTTTTTCCTGCTGAGGCAGGGGAGGCCATAGCCACAATGCTTAACTGCATGCATCTAACATGGGGCTGGTTTTTACCCCAGCGCTCTGACCTAAACTGCTCAGCTCCCGGAAATTCCAAGGTGAGTGGGGGTGGGGGTGGGGACTCTCCCTGGAATATGACATTTCCTGTCTCTGGTGAGGTCGGAGGCAGTTTTTATTTAAATAAACCAAAATCAGATCTATTTTCTTGCAGCTTAGGAGTCTCTTCTAAATTCATGGAAAGATATATTTTAAAAACACCTATTTAACATTCTCCCATACTCTTTTCCAGATAAAGTATTTTAATGAAAACTTAGTTTTATTATAGGGCAGTTATGGGTACAGGCAGTTTTTAGGATGTGTATACCTATTGCAGTAAGTTCTAGAATGTGGTTTCCAATAATATTGCAATAATTTCTTAAAATCTAATTTGAAGTGAATTGATGTAACTTTTTATGTTTACTTGACATGAACATAATTCTGACATTAGTGGTCCTTATTCCTGGGAGTGGTTTCCTGGTTAACATGGTAATGTTTAGGAGTGCTGAAAAACATCTTTAAAGATAACAGCAAAATAAAAATGAAGTTCAGCTAAGAAAACAATCCCTGGTACTCTATAATCCAGACTGTAGGCACCATTTAACATGGTTAAGGAAGAATTCTTAAATATGGTTATGGTAACAACAGTGTTGGATTTTAAAAAATTAGAGTCTTTATGGAGCACCCCCTGTTGTGCGTATTTCTGGGCTTAACTCAATTTCCATTAGTTTTGCCTTGCTTCAGCTTTCCTTGGGCCTATGAATGGCTCCTCTGTGTTTTGAGGAGGCTTAATGTTGATGCTGAGTCTGGGGCCAGACTTCTTTTTCCTCCTCTTCCTTTGGCCCAGAGTCAACTTCAGTTAAGAGGAGAGGGACCTCCTTAACTATTTGGGTTAGTTGAGCCATGGGAATTACTGAATAATCCAGTGACTAATTTTGAATTTTAGGACTAAAAAGTTTTTCTTCTTCCCTCCCATCCCCAAATGAGCATGCTGAAAAAGGAGGCTTAGTGTGTTTGAGATGTCAGCCTTGCTCTTGTGAGCTGATGGATGCTCTGGAGGGACAAGCTCAATTTGTTTCAAGGAAATGTACCGAGTCACTGAAAATGTGGTGAAAGATGCCTAAGCAAGGCCGTTTTTGTGCTAAGAGACTGGTCAAGATGCTCAGATTAGAGAAAAGTTACATATTGGTGGCTTCTTTTTTCATTTTTATAAAGACTCTATTCACCTTGTAGGGAAATGTTTTCATTCTGTCTTGGTTCATTTAACCAAAGGTTTTCCACATTTTCTCTTTGAGTTCCAGGCTTAAAAACAGTTACAAAAGTAACCAGGAGTTAGATAACTGCCATCTGATAATTTTCATCTCTTTCGACAAAGAGAAAATTGTAGCTGGGGGATTGAGGAATTGATCCATTTTTTAATTAAATTCTTTTTGTTTAAATTAAGTTCTTAAGCTGTCTACATAGAATGATCAGAAACTTTGTTCTCTCCGATTCATCACATTGATAAGAGACAAAGTTTTTAATCCTCACAAAGGTTGTAACCATTTCGTCTTTCCCCTTTGCAGGAACCCGTGGCCTTAGTCCTTCAGGTGGAATAGTGTGCGACATGGGAAAGAAAACCAAGAGGACAGCTGACAGTTCTTCTTCAGAGGATGAGGAGGAATATGTTGTGGAGAAGGTGTTAGACAGGCGTGTGGTTAAGGGGCAAGTGGAGTATCTGCTGAAGTGGAAAGGCTTTTCTGAGTAAGTGCTTTTTTTCAGGCTTTAGGACTCTCTAGAGGTAGAGACCATTGGTTTACTCACCCATGAGCCACCACGGTCATTGTCTTTTTCCCCCCACCTTTTTTTACCTCTCTGAAGAATCAGAAGGTACAGAAGTCACTAAGTAGTCTCCCTTCTCATGGAACTGATTTTTTTTCTTTTTAAATTTTCTTTTAGTTGTAGTTGGACACAAACCTTTATTTTATTTATTTATTTTTATGTAGCATCAGGGCCTCACACATGCTAGGAGAGCCACAACCCCAGCCTGGAGCTGATGTTTTGATACAGGAGGGGCAGGATAATGGATTGGTTAAGGAGCATAGGCCTTAGGAAACAAAGTTTCCATATTCTTGTTTCACCACTTAAGATGCAAGCTAGATGATCTTGGCTAATTTCCTTATTTCTCTTCAATAAAATTTGGATAAGAAAAAGTACTTGAGAGTTGTTGGGTAGATGTATAGAGTCTGAAACATAAGTTTAGTGTAAGTATAAACTGTTGGTAGTAGCAGTATTTGGGATACAACTAAGATAAAAATATGTACATTATAGCAAAGAAAGAAGTAAGTCATCTAGCCTGAATCAGATCTTAAAAGTGTATCAAGATGAATTATACATCTTATTGAAAGACTTATTTGAGGTCAACATTTTATTTGCAGAAATTTCAAACATAGCCCAGGTGTGGTAGCACATGCCTCTAGTCCCAGCAACTTATTAAGAAACTGAGGCAGAAGGATCACAAGTTCAAGGCCATCCTGGCAATGTAGTAAGACCCTGTCTCAAAATAAGAGATAATTCAAGCATTGTAGGATACCTAGCATCTCTAGCACCCAGAGTGCTATACGTGGGTAGTACACCAATCTGAAGATGCTTTCCATATTTTTAAAGAGTGGTGGTAATACAACTTCCACTAGATAAGAACCACTGAGTTTAGGGGAGACTGAGTGCACCGTGAGGTAGGAATTAAAATAATAACAAAAGATTTTGAGGGAGTTCTTTAGGCCCATCAAATCATAACTAGAAGTACTAAGGTATTTAAAACTATCTCTTTTGAGCTACTGGTGTCTCACCATAGATAAAAAGGAAGAAGATGAAGTTTGGGATAGACAGGTTAAGCACTAATCCTTACTTTGTCATCAATACCTGGGACTCATAAATGACTGGAACAAATTTGGCCCTTTACCCCAGCGTTTGACAACAAAAGTACCTGCCTGAGTGCTAGTGGATATCCTCTGTGGATGCTGAAACTGTGGACAATATTGAATTGTATATAAATGCACTATATGTTTTTTTCTTATATATCTATGACAAAATTTAATTTTTAAGTTAGGCACAGTAAGAGATTACAACTAATGCCGGGTGGGGTGGCACATGCCTATAATCCCAGTGGTTTGGGAGACTGAGGCAGGAGGATCATGAGTTCAAAGCCAGCCTCAACAATAGCGATGCACTAAGCAAGTCAGTGAGACCTTGTCTCTAAATAAAATACAAAATAGGGCTGGGGATATGGCTCAGCGGTTGAGTGGACTCTGAGTTTGATCCCTGGTACTAAAAAAAGAGAGAGAGAGATTAACAGCTAATTAATGATAAAATAGAATAGTTGTAGCAACATACAGCAATAAAAGTTATGTGAATATGGATTTCCCCCAAATATTTATTGTACTTACCCTTCTTATGATGACATGAGATGATATAGTGCTTGTGATACGATGAAGTCGGGTGAGTAACGTAGGCATTCTAATATAGTGTTAGGCTACTGCATATGGTTATTTGAACATAAGCACTACAAGTACCATGATAGTCTGATAGTGGAGATAACTACTAAGTGACTATTGGGCAGATAGTGTGTGGATACTTTGGTCAAAGGATGATTGACATTCACAGAACAGAGTGAGATAGTGCAACATTTCATCATGTTGCTCAAAACAGCATGCCATTTAAAGTGTATTAATTGTTTATTTCATGGAATTTTCCAGTTAACACTTTTGTATTGCAGTCAACCACAGGTAAATTAAATTGCAGAAAATGAGGGGCTAGGGATATGGCTCAAGTAGTAGGGCGCTTGCCTGGCATGCGTGAGGCACTGGGTTTGATCCTCAGCACCACATAAAAATAAAATAAAAAGATATTCTGTCCAACTAAAGCTAAAAAATAAATATTTAAAAAAATTGCAGAAAATGAAACCATAGTTAAGGGGGAACTAGTGTATGTGCTAAGCAGTGATCAGATTCTACTTCCTCTGTTCTATTTAATTCTCATAAAAACCTTTAGAAGAACTGGGCATGGTGGTGCACACCTGTAATCCCAGGATTTAGGAGGCTGAGGCAGGAAGATCACAATTTTGAGGCCAGCTTTGGCAACTTCATGATAACTGTGTCTTAAAAAATAAAAAGTTGGGGATGTAGCTCAGTGGTAGGTTGCCCTTGGGGTCAACTCATAGTAAAACAAACACACACACACACACACACACACAAGCCTTTAGAGGTATTTTCAGTTTCCAGACGAGGAAATTAGTGAAGCTGTTTCCTAAAGATCACATAACCTATGATAGTGGAACAAAAATCCAGTATCAAGATTTTTTGCTGGGGCGGGGGGGCGGGGCGCTGAGGTTGTGGCTCAGTGGTAGAGCACTCAGAGGACCTGGGTTCAATCCTCAGAACCACATAAAAAAAAAAATAAACAAAATAAAGGTATTGTGTGCAACTAAAAAATAAATATTTTTTTAAAAAGATTTCTTTGGTTCTAAAATCCTTTGTAAATTATATTGTGCTTTCTTTTGGGTGAAAATTGTTAAAATAGAAGCAGCAGTGCCAAAATGGTAAGAAAGAGATAATCCCATCATAGGTCAGGCTTTTTTGCTATCGGCAGATTCTTTCCCACCCCCAAGTCTACTTCTTATGTTAGTGTTGGTGTGACTTTTGATTTTGGTGCCTTAATTTCCTCTGGAATAATAAACTATATGGTTTCTGGGTTTGGGAGAAGAGTTGTGTGAATGATTTTTTTGTTGTTGAGAATATGAAAATATTTTTGAATGACTAATGACAGTAGACTTGTCCATTTGAATTAATATAATCCAAATCCTACTTCTTTGTCTTTATTGTGGTGATTTAGTATAGTACTGTATTGCCCTTTTTTTTCTTTTTTTGGTACTAGGGACTGAATCCAGGGGCACTTTAGTGGTGAGCTAAGTCCTTAGCTTTTTTTTTTTTTGAGACAGGGTTTCACTTAGGGCCTCACTAAGTCGCTGAGGCTGGCCTTGAATTTGTAATCTTCCTGCCTCGGCCTCCTGAGATGCTGGGATTCTAGCCATGCAGCACCACACCCAACTTCATTGCCTTTTTCTATGTAACTATTTAAGTCCTCCAATACTTAAACTTTTTCCCAAAATATGAGTAACATTTAGGACAATGAAAACTGGAGGTGAGGGGCTGGGGTTGTGGCTTAGTAGTAGAGCGCTTGCCTTGCATGTGTGAAGCCCTGGGTTTGATCCCCAGCACCACGTAAAAATAAATAAAGGTATCATGTCCATCTACAACTAAAAAAATTTTTTTAAAAACTGGAGGTGAATGATTATTAGGTTGCCCCTTTTTTTTAAGAGTTGTACAAATGGTTGATTATATTGTTAAATCATATTTCTTGCTTAATAAGGCATAATTCAAGTTTCAAAAAGTTTTTTAAAGTATTTTTGTTATAGGTGGACACAATGTCTTTATTTTACTTTATGTGGTGCTGAGGATTGAACCCAGTGCCTCATGCATGCTAGGTGAGCTCTCTACCTCTGAGCCACAACCCCAGCCCTCAAAAAGAATTTTTAACATGGTACTACAAGGAATTGAACTCAGGGCCTCATACATGCTAGGCAAGCACTCTACCACTGAGTTATAACCTTCTGCCCTAAATTTGAACTGTTGAACAGCTTTACTGAAGTGTAATCTACATAGTATAAAATTCACTCGCTGAAATTATACAATTCAGTAATTTCTCATAAATTTGTAGAGTGGTGCCATTATTACTATTACTACACTCCAATTTCAGAATTTATATGCCTCCATCCCCCAGAATTCCATTCAACCCATTTGTAGTTAATTCCAACTCCCATCTTCAACCTCAGGCAACCACTAATCTACTTTCCATCTCTTTCACTTAGTTTAATGTTTTTAGGTTCTTTGAAGTTGTAGCATATGTTAGTATTTGTTTCTTTTTGTTGCTGAATAGTATTATCTTGTATGAATATATCAGTTTGTCCAGTTGAAGGATGTTTGTTTTCATTTTTGGCTATTAAAATGCTGCTGTAAATAATTGTGTACAAGTCTTTGTACGGGCATAGTTTTTTCATTTTTCATAGTAGAAATCTAAGATGGATGCCAGGCATGGTGGTGTACACCTGTAATCCCAGTGACCCAGGAGGCTGAGGCAGGAGGATTACAAATTCAAGGCCAGTCTGGGCAATTTAAGGAGACCCTGTCTCAAAATAAAAGGCTGGAGGTGTAGCTCAGTGGTAAGGTGCTCCTGGGTTTAATCCCAGTACTGCAAAAATAAATAGATTTAAAATTTATAATTTAAAAAATGTGAAACTATGTAGCTCAGTGGTAGAGTATCCCTGGGTTCACTTCCCAGTACTGCCAAAAATTAGTAAATAAGAATGAAATGCTGGGTGTGGTGGCATACACCTGTAAGCTCAGTGGCTGGGGAGATTGAGACAGGAGGATTGCAAATTTAAAACCAACCTCAACAATGTAGCAAGACCCTATCTCAAAAATATTTATATATATATATATATATATATATATTTTTTTTTTTTTTTTTTTTT
>NW_025999960.1:19574634-19615409 GCF_001458135.2 Marmota marmota marmota | reverse complement strand
TGCAAACGAATGTCCTATCAATACCTAAAATTCAAATTATTATATATATATATATTAATATATAAATTTTTTTTTTTTTTTTTAAGCTGGGGATGTGGCTCAGTGAGTTCAATCCCTGGTTCAAAAAACAACAAAAAAACGCCTGATTTTTTTGTCCACTCATTTTCCTCTTTTCTCCAATCTTGTTGCCCAGGGAGCACAATACTTGGGAACCAGAGAAAAATTTGGATTGTCCTGAGCTAATTTCTGAGTTTATGAAAAAGTATAAGAAGATGAAGGAGGGTGAGAATAACAAACCCAGGGAGAAGTCAGAAAGTAACAAGAGGAAATCCAATTTTTCAAACAGTGCTGATGATATCAAATCCAAAAAAAAGAGAGAGGTAAGTTTCCTTTCCCTGTTCCCCACTGTGCCACTGTGTTAGCTTTTTGTTGCTGTGACAAATACATGAAGGGAAAAAAAAAAAACAAAACTTAGAAGAGGAAAGATTTGTTTTGACTCATTGTTTTGGAGCTTTTAGTTCATGGTTGTTGACTCCATTGCTTTGAGTCTGAGGCTAGGCTAGACATCATGGCCAAAGGGAATGGCAAAGCAGAGCTGCTCAATTCATGGCAGCTTAGAAGCAGAGGAGAAAGGGGAAGGGGAGGCCAGGAACCAACAAGGGCATGCCCTGTGACCTACTTCCTCAAAAGCATGCCCCCCTGCCTATAGATTTCACCACCCCCTAGTATCCCGTTCAGCTATCAGTGGATTCATTCTCCCAAAAGCCCCACCTCCTAACATTGCTGCATGGGGACCAAGCCTCGACACATAGTCTTTGGGGAACACTTTGTGTGCAAACAATAGCATTCACAAACTGTTTTTAACTAAATAGGGGGCCATATTTTAGGTATTTCTGTTCTAAGGATGTACCTAGAACAAAAGCTTTCAGGAGGTTTGTTGGTTAACTGCAGCGCCCCCTTCTGGCTGAGTGGGAAATGTAATTTGTGGTCAATGGATTTGTATTAAAGTGGCAAAATTAAATCTGTAAAACATTTAACTAGTTTGCCTTCTCAGTAAATAGAAGATTTAGTTATTTTAGAGAGGGAGAATCTTTGATGAATTTTTTAAGAATGGAAAAGACCTTTATTTGTTTTAATGATAGTACTTGTTTTCAACCCTTTCTATTTTTTTAATTGAGATGAAATTCACATAATATACAATTAACTGACATTTCTGTTTTCTCTTGATCCTATTATAGTTTCATACTTCACAAAAGAAATTTTAATCTTCCTTTTGAATCTTTTTGTTGTTTATTTGGAAAGTATATTTATGAAATTTTTGTTTGATTCAGTTGCTTTAATCTGTGCTCTTTAGCTCTCAAGTAACTAGCATAAGCACTGTTATTACCTCCTTTTTCACCTGCATGTGTGCACATAAACACACACCACCCTCCAGCTTTTATTCCTTTCATTTATTTCAAGGTTACAAACCTTTTGTGGTGAAGGATATATCACACACTTAAAGTTTAATAAAATAAAAGCATAAGTCCACTTCGGAGTCTTCCAGCATCACTGCCACAAGCACCTCTATTTATCTTTATTCTGCGTGGATACCTATCACTGGCTGCACATTAAAATCACCTGGGGGGCTGCTTTAAAAAATCTCCAGTGCCCAAGATGCACCCCCAGACTAGTTCAAGGAGAATTTCTGTGGTTTGGACCCAGGAATCATGGTTTAGAAAATCTTACACAAGTGATTCCTGGTCTTCATAGGGCAAGATATGGAAAAACAGCTTAAAAAGAAGTGAGCATGAAAGATTGGAAGCTGCAAGTGAAAGGGGACTCACAATTTCTATGTCCTTATTTGTTTCCCCAAATAATTGTTTTGTTTGTTTTGTTTTGTTTTTTGCAACCTTATTTTAAAAACTGCCCTATTTTGGTGAGGTCTGTATATTATTATGATATATTGTAATGATACAGGATTTGAGAATGCTTTCCCTTCTCTAAGGAGGGAGGTCTTGAGTCTCTTCTTTTTTATGAGTCCTTTGTATTCTGCCTTTTACTATTTGATTCAGTTTCTGTCTAAATTAAGAGAGCAAAAATAACATAGTATAAAACTTCTAGTTAGGCATTTGTGGCAGGTAGTGAGTATGTCCTCAGTCTAGGGTTTCTGTCCTTTTGCAAAGGAGCAATCTGAGTAATCTGGCTTAGTGCCACTGGCCAGTACAGAGTTTCATTCCTAAGCCTGATTCTGAGGCTGCCGACCTTGAAAACAACCCCTACCTGTGCTGTTCACCCGAGGCCCTTGATAGCATTCTGAGCAGTACTGGTGGCTATCAGGTAGGCAGCTGGGAAGATAGGTGATTGTATGTTTTAAAGTATAGAGGAACAGAGGAGGATTGCATTTTTTTTTAACACCATTGCATTAAAAATTGGTTAGTTGGTATTATGCCTGATTTAAAATCACTGTCTCTGATGATTTTAGCATTTACCTCGCCTCAGCTCCTTTTCTCCCACCCCCCTCCCCTCTTCCCTCCCTATGTGGCAAACTGTTTTCAGCCGCCAACTATGATTTACTACCCAGACCATGCGCCAGCTTTCCAGCTGTGAGCAGCTGTGTGCACATCTGGGAACCTCTTCCCCTTAAGCACCCTCAAAAGAGGCTGTGTTTTTAAAAGTCAGTATTTCCCCTTGATCCATGCCTGGAATTTCTTTCCTATTGTGGGTTCTGTATCTTTGGGGGCCACCTGAACCCTGCATCTCTTAGAGGAAAGTAAGGTGAATTTTAGATCAAAGAGATCTTATAAAAATTAGACACAAGGGATTTCATTCATTTGGATAGTTTTCCTAAATTTTTTAGTATGCTGCTACTAGATAAGCTTGCATTATCTTCCATGATATAGTTTTTAAAAATTATGTTTTATATAAAATTTTATTTTCTTGCTCTCCACCTGGATAAGACCCTGTCTAGATAATGATTACATTTAAACCAAGTTTCAGCACTTCTCTTGTGACTTATCAACTAGTTAGTTAGTTCATAATCACAGTCCAATTCTACCTTCACTAACAGCTCATTCACATTGGAGGGGATAGGCAGACCAGGGTCTTCTCTCCAACCAAGTGCGTGGGTATTAGAGTTTGTGATCTTTGAAACTGTTTTGTGTCATCAGCCTCGTATCATTTTTACCTCTGTTCTTTCATAACATAGATGACTATGTGAAAAGAAAAATTTAAATTATTGTTCAGTGTTAAGGGTAAGGGCTGGGGATGTGGCTCAAACGGTAGTGCGCTTGCCTGGCCTGTGTGCGGCCCGCGTTCATCCTCAGCACCACATACAAACAAAGATGTTGTGTCCGCCGAAAACTTGAAAAAGAAAAAAAAAAGAGTTGAGAGAGATGGTATATTTGAAGTTTTTAAGGTGAGAAAAGGTTTAGGTAGAGTAAACATGAACTTGCTTGTCATCTCAGAAACTATAGGACAGGGGCAGCTGCCTAGAATACTAGAGAGATTCAGAGTGAGTAGGAGGATTAGAGGAATTTCTAAATAGTGACTTCAGAACATCTCATGGGACCTTAAAGACTTGTAAGGGTCACTCTGAATCTTTTCAAGGGAATACAAGGAAGGACAATTGCATCTTCTTGCAAAAGGAAAAAAAAATCTCTTGGCATCATAGTTGTCACCGACTTAACCTAGTTATTATATTTCTTAAATCCTAAGAATTTTTTTGAATCAGTGACAGAAGTGGTATCACATGATATTAACCCAGATTGAGCTTGTTGTGCTGAGAAACAGAAATTTTTTTTTACTCTTTCTCCAAGCTGTAAGTAACCTTTCTTTATCTTCTATTTATAGCAGAGCAATGATATTGCTCGGGGCTTTGAGAGAGGACTGGAACCAGAAAAGATCATTGGGGCAACAGATTCCTGTGGTGATTTAATGTTCCTAATGAAATGGTGAGAGAGATTGGGCTCCACTTCATGATTGTGTTTCTTTGAATTTGTATGGAAGATAGAGTGACAAGACTGAGAATTCCCAAACTAAGAATTTTGAATTTCAGAGATCCAAATCCTATGCCCGCTATCTGGCATTAAATGGGAATTGTGATTCACAATGTATTTATGACATTCTCAAGCTTCATTATGAAACCAAATTATGTTATAGTAGCCCATATATCAGAAAAAAGTAGAAAGCATAAACTATCTGTTTATACAGTTCTGAATTATTTACTATAAGATCATGAGCCTGTGACAATAAGAGTTGAATTAGACTTTCTACCATTCCTGAGGGCTAAGACCACTGAATGATCAAAAAGAGAAAAATAACCTCAACGAAAAATATTAAGGCTAATACTGACCAAAGCAAAGGTTACTTTGGCCAGTAGAGAAAGTGGCTCTTGAAGTAAAGTGCAGTACTTTTTTCAGTTTGTTGTATCTATTTATTTCTAGGGATTGAATCCAGGGGCACTTTGCCACTGAGCTACATCCCCAGTTCTTTTTATTTTTTGAGACAGATTACATTTGCTAAGTTGCTGAGGCTGCCTTGAACTTCAGATCTTCCTGTTTTTAGCCTCCTGAGTCATTGGGATTCCAGGTGTGCATCAATGTGCCCAGCTCAATTTGGGTTCTTAAAGGTGGGGTGATTAACCAAGATAGTCCCAGCCACTTGGAAGCTCAGGCAGGAAGATTGCAAGTTCAAGGCCAGCCTGGGCAATTAGCAAGACCCTGTCTAACAAAATAAAAAGGGGGCTGGGTGCAGAGATGCACACCTATAATCCCAGTGACTCAGGAGGCTGAAGCAGGAGGATCAAAGTTCAAAGCCAGCCTCAGCAGCTTAGTGAGGCTCTAAACAACTTAGACCCTTCTCGGTGTACAAAATGAAAAGAGCTAGGGATGTTTCTCAGTGGTTATATACCACTGGGTTTAATCCCTGGTACCAAAAAGTAATATAACATAAAACATAAAATTGGGGATAGTGGTCCAGCTCACTAGTAGAGCACAATTTATTTTTAACTTTTTGGTTGTAGTTGATACTGGAAATTGAACTAGGGGTACATCTAATCTCTGAACTATATCCTCAATTCTTTTTTCTTTTTATTTTGAGACAAGATTTCACTGAGTTGCTGAGGTTGGCCTTGAACTTGAAATTCTCCTACCTCAGTGTCCTGAGTCACTGGAATTATAGGTGTGCCCACCTGCATTCACATATTTAACTAGTTTTTTCTACCATAGTCCAAAATTAAGTATCTGCTCTAAGCTATGCATTTTCTATTTCCTCTCATCCATAATACTTACCTCTGTGAATTAAATGCTCAAATTTCTAGAAAAGAAAGTATAGCTATATTTGTCCACATCTCAGGAGAATTTAAAATTTTTTTTGATTAATTACAAATAATTGTGTTGCTAAGATAATTTTGTTTTTACTTGGTAATGGGGCTATGTGACTTGGGTAATAGGAATTTTCACCAAATTTCCATGTTCTTATTGTTTCAAATCACAGTTCTTGGGCTAGGGATGTGGCTCAGTAGTAGAGCATCTGCCTGGCATGCATGAGGTCCTGGGTTTGATCCTGGCATTGGGGGGGGGATCACAGTTATGACCAAAGGTAATGAGTATTTAAAAGGCCACAAAATGAGGAGGATTAGATCTCTTTGCTTAAAATGATTCAGAAACTAGGTTTACACATATCATAATTATGCTGAGTACATGTTTAATTGTGTTTACTCACATGTTGAGACACACAAATAAAACTTACAAAAGTAGAATAATGTATTATTTATCCTTTCACCCTGAAATAAAGCTGAGGAGGACATCAAGTCAGTTCAGTGCGCATAGTGACATAAAGTCTGTTTGGACAGATTCTCTCCCTCTTACTTCATTTCCTTCTAAGTCTTTTATTCTTCCTTCCAGGAAAGACACAGATGAAGCCGACTTGGTTCTTGCAAAAGAAGCTAATGTGAAATGTCCACAAATTGTGATAGCATTTTATGAAGAGAGACTGACGTGGCATGCATATCCTGAGGATGCGGAAAACAAAGAGAAAGAAACCTCAAAGAGCTAAAGGACGGGTGGTCTCTGTCATTTCTCTTTGTACATAATACATTCGCCTCCCTGCCTTTCCCTTCTGCCCACCCTCTTCTATCCTAAACACATCCATAAAAAAAATGTGCTTATCACTGTGCTCCACAGGAGAAATGTTGGTATTGGTTCTCTTGTAACATAACTGATGGTCTGATTCATGATAAGTGTCTTTCTGTGAAGACCAGGCATTTACATACTGTGTGTAATTCCCATTGCCCTTATCTCTTCCTTCTGCTCCCCTGTGACCTCAAGATAAGTTTTAACTTTTTAATCACCTTAAGAGTCTTGATCTTTTCAGGGTTGGTTGCTTTTTAGATCGGGGGATTTTATTACAATGATGATGAATTTTGGTTTCTTGCTTTGTTTCTTAGAATATGTTGATGACCAGCTGGCCTTTATTTTGACATGTTGGGATGGAAAGAATATTGCCCATCTTTTAAAAAGCTAATAGCAACTGCCTACCTGTTGGGGCTTTCCCAACCTTCTTTAGCTCTACCCAGGAGAATGCAGGGTCCCTGATGTGGTCTTCTTCTGGGCTACCCTCTGTTGTTCATCCTCACCCATCCTCCCAGAATAACTCCGTCCTTTGGAGGACTTGAAATTTTATGTTGAAATTTATCAAGGCCCTCCTTTTAGCCCTAGGATTTTTGGCCTTGTTCTTAGTAATCCCTGATTCTCCTTCTGTAAGTTTGTCATAAAATGACAAGATTATTAACTATGGGACAGGAGGATATGGGGTAGGGGCAAGAAACAGTTGTCTTTATCATGTATGATGTGTACGTATTCTTTCCTTCCATCCCTTATATTTAGACTGTATTTATGTAGGTGTGAGTGATTGCCTGGTGCTTGCTTGTGCCAAGGTGCTAGGCACCCTCCAACCCTGCCAACTTTTGTGGCCTCCCAAAGCATTCCTGTTACCAAAGAGGCTTCAAACCTGACTCTCTCTTCTCAATGGAACTATGTTGCCCTTCCATGTCATTATTTTCAGTGGGGAATTATTGGAGGGGAGCCATTGGCCACAGTATCAATTTTAAATTTTCATTAACAATTATGTTTACTGCTTTTTTTGACTCCTGGATTTGCCAACAGAGTCCACAAAGTATTAATGCTCTTCTCCTTTTCCACCCTCAAATTTTATTTGAATCTTATTTTTTAAAACCCATTTTCATGGAAAACTATCACCTCAGAAAGTGGCAGGTCCTTGCATTAGCATGTCGACACAACCTTTACTCCCTACTCAGCCAAATAGTTCCCTTTTGGTTTCCTCTTGCTTTGCTATTGAGAGATTTTTTTCCTGATCATATCCTTCTGCCTTTGTCCCCCAAACAATGCCCTACTTCCCTTTATCCTTTTCTTGTAATTGAGGGCTAGAGAATCAGGACTAAACATAAGGAAGTAGCAGGGTTTGAGCATCCTTGTCCCAGCCTCAAAGCTGAGGAAATAAGAATAAATGCTTGAAGTAGCCTTAATTCTAGAGTTTGCCAGCCATTGAGGCTGTTTTTGTTGTTGTTTTTGATTTTTAAAACATATAGCTGTCTGGCCAGGAGCATTCAGCCATTGCTAGATTATTCATAGTAATGAGGGGAATGGTGGATTGCTCCAGTCCACAGATGAGCCACATAATATGCAAATCATATACCCATTCATAGCATTTGTTACATTGCTTCCCTGCTCAGCTGCTGATTGAATTCTATATGCTTGTATAAATTATGTCAAAAATTATACTGCACAGTTGAGAAGACAGCTGTTGCTACAGTGACAGGACAGACTGGAACAATGGAGCTTTTGGTTTAAGTCAGCCAGGAAAATCTTTCTGAATGGTAATGTGATTGGGGGAGAGCTCATAACCCATACCTCACGTGGGTAGGAGTTTTTATCTCCATATTCCTTTGCTCTATGAAGGATTTAAAGGCCGGATCAAGTGGTAGATCATTGACAGTCATTTGTATTTAATCTGATGGGCATCAGCAAGAAAAGAAGGATGGTCAGAAAACAGATTTTTCGTACAAGTAACATAGGATATCAGGGTAGGTAAGAAAAGGGCAAAAGATGTCCAGAGCTCCTGAGGAGGGTATCACCCAGATCACTTTGACTGACTGCTGGAGAAAATGCTAACCTACCTAAGTAACCAGTGCATGCCTCCCAGTGATAGTGGTTATATGAACTGCAGTGACCATGTTTTTAAAATCAAATCTAGCACATGGACAAGGAAAACAGCAATATTTGGTACTGAGATTAGTCCTTGAAACCAGGTACACGATGTTTTGCTGTGGCTATAGGTAATGTTGAACACATTTATCAAAGTCTGAATTTCCTTTACCAAAATGACCCTAGTGTCATCTGTTACTCATCACCCCTTTAATTCTCTTCATTTCATCTTTTTCTGTCTTCAGTTTATAGAATCATGGTTTTCTGAGTTACCATCAAAACAACTTTTGTTCTCTCCTTGCTACTCACAGCTGGTTGTGTGGAATGTAGGGAACCAGAGCACCAATACTAATTTCAGCCCTTAGCACAAAGGAAACCAGATGCCTGCCAGTGCCTCCAGCATTTGTTGGTGCTGGGTAGTTGTTCTCTCCATTGGAGAATTGCAGCCTCAAACAAATCTGTTTCATGGAACTTTCTCCTCTCTGAGGAGTTTGTAGCCATGGGTGAAGCACCCCCTTCCCCTTACTGAGGATTGAACCCAGGGGTGCTCACCACTGAGCTACATCCCTAGATCTTCTTATTTTATTTTGAGATAGGGTCTTGCCAAGTTGCCCAGGCTGGCCTCCAACTTGGAATCCTGTCTCAGCCTCCCAGGTAACTGGGATTACAGGTGTGCTGTTGCACCCAGTTTGCAAAGAAAACACTCTTAAATGCGTAGGTCTCAGGTGCTCACGGTATATTTTTCCTGTGTTCAGTTCTCTTTCAAAACATCATTCTAATGCTGAATTTCTTCCAATAATCAGCAGTAAGCGATATCCCTTTCTACAGAGTTTAACAGAGCTTTTTGGAGTAGAGTCTACCAGGGACAGCTTAGCAGGTCTTCTGATTCCCAGGACTGCACAAATGGCTCTCAGGTTAAAGTCCACTACTGGGAAGGTCAGCCTGGAGGGAGGGCAGTGCCCATTTTAAACCTGGAGAGAGCCATATTATTATTATTATTATTATTTTTTTTTCTTGTTCAAACGGGCTCTCAGGAACATTTGAACCTGTGGTGCTCCCAGCACTAACAACTCTAGATGGTCCTTGGCTGTCCCCCAACCATATCTGCATACTTTTGGTTGTTGAAGGGTTGGTCCTATTCCCACAGCCCAGGCAGTTATTATTCTTAATTCTTTTTATTCCTGTTCTGGAACTACCTGTTGTCTGTTTTCTTTGCATTCAGTCCAAATCACAGGGCACTGGGAAAGGTTTTAGGACTTCGTCTTGAGTTTTTATTGGGCCTGTGCTTTAATCCAGCTCACTAAGGAACAGTGAAGGAGCAGCATTTAGACTGAGGAATCATTGTCTCCAGCACTAGGGTTCAAATTTGAGGGTGTAAAACACTACTTTGTGAGGGTGTGAGAGCCCCATTAGAGCTGAATTGAAAAATCTCAGATGGGCTAAAAAAAAGGATTTATGACCCCATCCCTTTGGTTTAGATTTTTAGAGTCAAAGTTAGGGTTATTTACAGTCTTAACTTACAGTCTAACACAGTATAGACTTGAGGTCTGTACTTTTATAATTGAATCATCAGGCATGTCTGTACCAAGGCAGAGAGGAAAGGTCTGGAGCCACTGTTTGACATTGGCTTCACCCTCTAATGAAGATTATGTTTTCAAAAACAGATGTTGTCCAGCCTTACACACAAAGGCATATGCTCTGAATTGGGTGCCCCGAGTTTTGCATTGAGCTGTCTGAATTTTCGCCATGTTAATGTACATCAACTTTGGTGATTTCATTCAACAAACATTTTTTGGCCTGGGGATACCAAGTTCAAAAAGGGGCCATCCTTCTACACTCAAGAGAATTTTCATATTGGTATGGGATGAACTGATCATTAATAATTTTGTATAGTAAAGATTACAAGTGGGGGCTGGGGTTGTAGCTCAGTGGTAGAGCGCTTGCCTAGCATGTGTGAGGCACTGGATTCGATTCTCAGCACCACACCAACAAATCAAATATTTTTTTAAAAAAAGATAACAAGTGGGTATAAAGTTCTGGTTTAGGGGCAGAGACAGCTGACTGATGTGGTGTAGTTTTGAGCTCTAGAGTAGGAAGGTGACATTAATTAGTTCATATGTGGAAAAGACCTATGGCCTTGGATGAACTGAGCTAATTGGCCATGGAACACAGCAAAATTGTTTTCCAGAAAATAAACAAAGCTGAGTTAAAAATGCTGTCATTATGGAGAGAGAAAACAGATGAGTGGGTATAGAGGACCCCTGATTTGAGTCCCTGGCTTGTCCTCTGCCAAAGTAT
This sequence comes from Marmota marmota marmota, assembly GCF_001458135.2. NCBI lineage: Eukaryota > Metazoa > Chordata > Mammalia > Rodentia > Sciuridae > Marmota > Marmota marmota. The sequence continues at coordinate 19,604,907 of NW_025999960.1, read as the reverse complement.
TCAGTGATGTAGTTAGTTCTTGCTTGTGGAAAGCATCAGCTATGTTACGTATCCAATTGTTTGTAGATTCTGTAACGCTGTTCTTCATGGACATGTTATCAAAGTTGCTCATGCATATTTCAGTTTCTTATCCCTTTTGGAGGAGTGAACATGAGGTGGGCTTTAAGCTTAAAATGTACTATCTCTTGAGAAGATTTGTTTAAAAAAAAAAAAAAAAGCTGGGGGCACATCTCTTAATACCTGAGCATATACCTCGGGGTAGTACAGTTTTATTCAAGTATAGCAGGAGAGTGATTTCTCACTTATGTCAATTATGTGGTAACCTTTCCCAAAAATACACATAACCTGGAGTCTCAAATGAGTCTAGGATGAATCCTAACCCAGTTATGAAATAGTGTAATCCTAAGAAATTGTCCATTCTAACTCACATGCTCATAAGAAGAAATTTAGCTCTGACTGGATTAGCAAGAGTAAAAGAGCTTTGGAAGTCAGAATTCCCAGGATTTAGACTAATTACTGGAAAGTTAAGTGTGAAGTTCTTTGGATAGCTTCATAAAAACAATTTGTTTCATTTTGCTTGTGCTGGATTTCTTGAATTTTAATCTACCTCATCTTGTCTTTAGTTACTTCTGTCTGTCATTGCTACTTGAACATCATGTTTGACTGGTTGTTTTCTAAGGTGACATTTTCCTATCTGGTAGTTCCTTTTCTTCTGGTCCTCATTTCACCTAGCATCATCTCACATTGCTTCTCTGTCAAAAGAAATGTTTTAAAATAGTTTAAAGTCTTGTTTTATGGGAAGAAGTGATCCTTCAGTGCGGTTTGTCTCTGAGGTCAGTAAGAGAGGAGTTAAAACAAGGTGGTGGGGGAGGGACAGATCCTGCACTGGAGGCAAAAGCTGACAAGGAAAGAGCCATTAATTAAGACAATTTCAAAGTCAACTGATTGTGATCATTAATGTCATAATAGATCAAAACCTAATTATCACAGTCTAGGTAAGAGCCATCAGTATTAATCGGAAAATCTAATAGGAAACTATTATCAAGAAATTAGGCCAAATTGAATGCAATGAACTTTTTATCTTGTCATTCTCTATTTTGTGTGTGTGATGTCCCTTGGCATTGACAGGTATGACCCTGACAGCTGATCCAAGTCCAAATGGTCAGCTCATTACCTTTTTTTTAAGGAGTGTATTTTGGGGGGGTTGGGGACAGTTAAAACTGAACCCGAACTGTCATTGCTGAAGATCAGTCTTGATCTTGTCATTTGGATTTGTCCACTGTGATCAGCCATCAGTAGAAAAAGTTTATATTTAAAGTCTTCAATGGTTCCTGGAACTATAGTGTCCCTGATGAATATGGTACTGTGTTGATAATTTTTTTAGCTTCTGTTGCATGTAGAAGGTCCTGCTGCACTAGCTGCTGTGAGGGGCATGAAAAAAAGCAAGGTATTTGTCTGGAAATTATTTGAGATCACCCGAAATGATAGTTCCTGTGTCAGCATTCTCAAGGCTCAAGTCAGTGTTTTCCAGTTTCTGGTAGCTTTAGGATTTGATTCTAAAACAGGGCTGGCTGGGGTTTGGTACCCTCCTGCCCCCCAACCCCTTGTCCTAGTTTTGGGGTAAGGAACATAATGGTTTCTACCAGAACTCAGAATAAAACCAAAGTGGGTGGGGAATGCATCAAATGTTTTTTTGTCCGTGGGTTTTCTGTTTTGTTTTTTGCCTTTTGCGTTAAAGAGCTATGGTTCTGGCAGGAGGCAAGAATTTTACAAGAGTGTATATGACGAGTTATAGAGGTCACCGTTTATATTCTTAATCTTAAGCTGTTTATGCAGTCCTGGGTTTGAGCTGAGGCAGAGAGGTTGGGAAATGATGCCCTCTGGGTTGGTGGGGAGGGGTGTGCAGCAGCTGGAGGCTGGTTGGTGGTGCTGGGCTTCTGCGCTGTGTGATAAGTAGCCCTAGGAGACTCCATCAAGTCCACCAGTGGGTTAAGGTTTTTCTTGTGCCTACCTGAGAATGGTCTTGTTTCTTTCTGGATTTTAGGAATTTGGGTTATTCAGTACAAAACCTTGAGAAATCATTGTGACTTAGCTCTTCACGTCTTAAGATTTTTTTCCCCCAAAGGAATTCATGTCTTTAGTGTTTAAAATGTAATTTTATTTTCCACTAACATAATTTTCAGAAGCAGATGGTTTCTTTTAGGTTCCTCACATTATACTAGATAAATAATAAACCCTTAGTTAATAATTGTGGGTTGATTGAGCTCATCTCATTTGCAGAGTGAGGTGTACCTATCAACTTCCTTTTGCTCCCAAGTGTACCTGAGAAGTAGAATACTCTTAAGCAGAAGATGAATTGAGTGGATGCTAACTGTGTGTGCCAACCTCTTCAACTGATTTAATAATGGCTGACCTTGGGCAAGTCATTCCTTTCAATGCCTCAGTTCCCCATCTGTCAAATGGGGGTAATAATACTGACCTACCTCACAGGGGTGTTGTGAGGCATTGTGAATCAAAGTTGATAGAATACTTTAGGTTCCTCTGTGGAGGATTCCTTGAGCCGAAGTGTAAGCCTGATGCAGGCTTTTAGTGCTCACTGAGCTGTCTCCAAGTTTGGAACTACTTAGTGACCTCGGCAAACTCTCTGCCCCCTACCCCTCATCAAAGCTGCTAGTTCAGATGTTGACAGTGTTTTCTTGAATGTTGGAGTCTTAATAGTCCAGACTTATTTAGGATGTTATGGGGGGAAGGCACTAGTATCTCCTCTGTCTTGCATTCACAGAGAGGCTTTGGATTAGGGAATCATGAGGGAGGGGTGCTACTGCTTGTTTTTCTTTTCAGGTTGGGAATTAAGATTCCTTTACCTATGGATTTGGAGCCAACAGACTGTTTCCGGAGGGTCTCAGTGGTTTTGACTTCTATCACTTTTAATTCCCCCCAAATGATCCCAGGACTGCTAGGTCACTGTACCCTTACATGCTCCTAAGCCTCCTCCACCTCATAGGAACCAGATGGTTCAATAAATGTTACCACCTCCTCATTCTCCACCAGAAAGAGCTACATTGGAGGGGTTTTTTACCCCCCAGAAATATGTGTAATGCTTAGAATTGGGCATTGATCCTTAAGACTTACATCTGATTTACTGTATTTAGTATTTGTCATCTCTTTCTCAATGTCCACAATCTGAACCTGACCTTGACCTTTTTTCCCCCTTTGGTTTGAGAAAACCTTGGAAACCATTTCTATTGCCCAGGTATGGGCTCAAGAATGTCCTCTTTCCATTTCATTTTAGGGGCTCTGCCAGCTCCTCTTCCCAATAGGGCTGTTTCTCCTTTCCCTTCCTTAGTCCTAAATTGGTAACCCATGAAAAAGCACAATGTCCTGGCTCCTTGCAGTCACATTCCAGTTCTCTGTGTTTTGTGGACTCTGCTCCCGCTGTTCACCCGGTACTGGGGGTACTGGAGGGTTCTGTGGAGTCCTGGAGGATGGAGAGAGCACAGTCTGACATCCTGCCAAGTAGCCAGGAGTTGACTTGCCCATGGCCTGCTGGCCTTCCACCACTTCCCACGGGATGGGATCTAAGAAACTCAAGAGGCTGGGTTCCTTCCAGCACTGCACCATCCTGAGTAGTAAAGTCACACTTTGTAGCCAGATTTCTGAATGGAAATGAGGCATTGAATTCTCTATGGACTTTTTGGTTTGTGGGGGAGTTTTGGTTGTGTTTTTTAGTTTTATTTCAGCCAAACATGTCTGCTTTTGATTTTTTTTTTTTAAAGGATAAGTGATCTATATGTATGTTTGCCTCTTAAATGTAAATGTTTAAAAGTAGGCATTTATGTGTTTCCACAACTGACATCTGATTCAGACCTCATTCTCTCCCCCTCTTCCACCCTCTTTTCCCTCTTTTCATACTCTTGTATTGGTTCTAATAAATGGTTGCTTTTCAAATATGGATCTTGAGTGGTAGTTTGAAGATCTGGATCTCACACCCTTTCTTAGTTTGGGCCCTGGAATGTCAGACCATAACCATACATCTCGCTTCCAGAAGAGCAGCGGGACTTTAAGAATAGAGGTGGATGAAGGTTGGGGTGCCTTAGGGTGGAGGGCTGGTTTCCTAAGGGTTGTTGGGTCTCTTAGTTGCTGTCTTTCTACAGCCACAGGGTGGTGCAAACCTGCGGGAATACAAACATGTCCCACTCCCCCAGTCTATTCCCTGAACTGGTTTTGTTTGTGTGCCTTCCTGGTTTCCAGGTTCTTCTTGCTGCTGACAGTTCAGAGAATAAACATGACCCATGGCACTCTATAAAAAGTGAGCACATGGTTGTTAGAACTTAAGAAACGCCACATCAAGTAAACAGTCAATCAGGTTTAAGGATTACAATGTATGTCTTTGTAAATATAACTTTGTATTTTATCTTCCTGATTTTTGACAAATGACCCCAAATAATCTGTCTTCTCTGAGGACTAAATGCTTGGGGGCCAGGAGTGTGATGGAGGACAGTTGGAAGCTGGGTTAGCAGGGGAAGCATATGCTGGAAAATCCAGCATTTATTGGGTAACCGAAGTTTCATGCAACCCTGAAGCTAGTGGAGATAGGCAGAAACTCCCAGAAGAGTGAGAAGTGAGGAAGATGAAACATCCCAGAACCAAGGCACCCTCCCATGGAGATGTGACTCTGAGGCAGAGTCCTTGTTCCTACCAGCTCTTATCTGCAGTTCTCCGGTCCTGTTTTCCTTCCTTGCTGTTGAGTTATAGAGTCTCCCCAGTCTAATCTCGTAAAGTCTTATGAAGACATCTGTAGGTTGGCTGACTTAATGGTCCATGACCCCATAAACATGGGACAGGAGAGCCATTTGGTCCACTTCAGAGCCAGACCCTTCTGGACATTATTTATTTCCTACCTCTGAAGCCTGGGACTGCTTGCCCCCTTCCCCTTCCATCTCTTTCTAGTTCTCGCATCATCATGACGGTTTGTCTGTGCCTCAGGCCCATCAGAAAGCGCGACTCCAGGGTTTTGACACCAGCATTCTCACCCCTAAACAACTGTGGCTTAGTTTTTGCCTCCTCCAGTGTGCCTGCATGGCGCTCGCTCAGATGAGCTCATCTTAGCTCAGAACTCTTCCCCGTAATCTTGCCTGGTGGTCTGCTGGAGAAGTCCAAAACTGGGCAGTTTGGCCTCTCCTTTTGTCTTTCTCAAGGGCTACAGAGCTAGTGAGATCCATGCAGCACCGAGGATCACGTGTGGGGGTCACCGGGCACATACATGCAGCTCTAACACGCCCTGTTAAAGGCAGCAGCCTTCAGGCAGCCTCTGCCCTTTGGAAGGAAGTGTAAGCCAGGGAGAGAGCCTCATTATTTGTGGCCTGCTAGACAGAACCATGCAGAGGGGAGCCCACTACAGTCCATGGACATACCCAGGTGCTACCCAAACCTTGATGTGACCTGTGTCTGTGTGTGTGTGTTGGAGCAGGGGAACGAGCAGAAAAGCCCGGCCCATTGGTGTCTATGGATGTGCCACACAGGCACAGTGGGACTCTTTTCAGGCAGAGGTGGGGTTGAGGGAGAGCTACGGAGTGTGAAAAAACCCTGTGAACTCACTTGGAGTCATGGACAAGCTGAAGACAAATGAAGGGAAGGACTGGTTTTGTGCCCCGTGGCCGTCTTCCTCCCCTCCTTCCTACGGCTCTCCTGCTTTCCCTACCCTCTCTGCAGCTGGAGCATCTTGCATTCCAGGTGCTGGCTCCCTCCTCGCCCAGCTTCTGTCTTTATTTGTGCTGCTGTATTTTTTATGATCTCTCCCCTTTGTCTACTATATTGTGTGTATTTTTCTTGTTCTTCATTTTTTTGTTTTTGTTTGTTTTCTTTTTCTCCTCATTTCTGGTCTCTCCATGTTCTCTCCATCCTTTAAATTCCACAAGCAACCTCAATTTGGGCACTTATTTTCAATCCCATCAAATTAATATCTTTCTTGCAACAGTCTGGGACTCTGAGCTCTTTCTACCCCATGCCACCTCTGGAAACAGGTGCATCCCTTTCTGTATCTAATGTGATGCCCCCTTCCAGTCTGGGAGAAGCAGCTGTCTCAACAGCCTCGTGCCTCCTCTCCGCAAAGCCGTTAGATCATTTGGTTTTGAGCCAGGGAGGGAGAAAGAGATGCTGAGAATTGAGTTTGCTGATAAATTTAAATTTGGGGGCTGCTGAGATGAACAGCGTTGGGGTTATTATTGCACCCTTTCCTTTTCTTTCCCTTTCCTGCTGCTGCTGTCTTCTGGAGAAAGAAGCTGGTGGGGAGTTGAGGTATTGGCCACAGCTGCTGCAGTTTATGAAATTCTGCTACATCTGCAGCAAGGGGCGGAGGCAGGGGGAGGTGCACTGGAGCCCTCTCCTCTGCTGATAGCAATGGGATAGGCCATTCCTTTCCTGCTGTTTCCCAAACCATCTGCAGGGACCTGTGCAGCTACCGGGTGCAGTGCAGCCCAGCCCCAACTGCCTCTAACCAGGACACGGATGCTCCATGCTTTCTCTGCCCTTCCAGTTGCTTCCTTCTCCCTGACTTTTTTTTCTTGTTCATTGTCTGTTCTCAGTTGCTGTTTTTTGTTTTGTTTTGTTTTGTTTTTCCTTTATGTTAGAGAGTGAATAAGGGGGATTGAGGGGCAGAGTGAGAGAGGGAGAGAATAAAGATTGTTTTCCTCCTCTCCTTTGGCGCTGTGGGAGAGGGGGCAGGGAGTTGCCATCTTTCTCTTCCTGGAGATTGGGTCATCTCTCCATCCTCAGCCACCAGAATGAGCAGTGATGTATAAAACAAGGACTCTTACTGGGGATATAGCTCAGTGGAGAGAACATGCCTATATTGCAAGGCCCTGGGTTCAGATCCCAGAACTGCAAAATAAAACTTAACAATCAATTTGGAAACTTTCATAACACTCCGGGGGTGATTGGGGCCATCTGGGGTGTTGCCATAGACTGGACATCACTGAACTTTAGTGTCTAGCTAAACCAGCTGAATCCTTATTTTGTCTGAAACTCCTGTTTCCTTGTAGCATAGGAATAAAAAATTTCCTCCTTGGGGGTCTCCCATTGCCCCATTCATCAGCCTAAGGGATCATGAGCAGGTAGAAGCCATTTTCCTGATTCTCCCTGTCCCAATCTGCTCCAGGTAGATGAAGGCCAGGAACTATGTCTGGGCTTTTGGATCTCATTTCTACCTTTGACTTCTATGCTTTCACTCAAAGCAGAGAAGGAGATTTTTGGTTTGGAGTAAGGAGCTGGTTCAGCGACCAGGTTACAAGCATGGAGAAAGGAGGTAGAAAGACAGACACAGGATTGTCCCTGGAAAGAACTAGGAGACTGGAATAAAATATGGGAAACAAGAAGCTTGAGAAGACAGATGATGTGTAGGGGATGTGTGTGTGCCAACACACAGATGCCAGGAGTATGGAAGCTCACACAAGGAGCAGGTGAGGCCCTTGGCCGCTGCGCATCCTCTGCCTCCTGGCGCACCCAGACAAACACAGCCAGCTGGAACTTCCCTTCTGAAGAGCTCTGGGCAATGAATCAACTGAGCATCCACCCTCAAGTGTTCTGAATTAGAAAAGACTGGATGACCTCCCTGGAAATCTGAAAAATATTTGGACTATTTCAGGAGGCTCTTTGGCATCCTGAGGACTTTAATCTCCACCCTAGGGTTGGGAGGATGGAGGGCCTGGAATCCTGAAGTTTCCTTTCCTCAGGCCCCAGTCCTGCTTCAGGTGGTCTCAGGAAGGGACAGAGAAGAGAGTGTGTCTAAGAAAGGAGGTGAGGCATTGGCAGTACAGTGGCTGCAGATAGGGCCACCTCATCCTCACGAGAGATCTCAGAGCTGGATAACTGCTGCTGCCTCCAGAGAAGAGATGGGCAAACAGCTCCCTTCTTCCCACAGGAAATGGCATGTCTCGGTGTGTGTGAGTTGGAGGGATGGATTAATTTGAATATATATTTGTGCTCATTTGAATATATTAAATCCCTTTAAGTCCAAGTTGTGTCACTTTAATAGAAGGGAAGCAATTGCCTAGATAATTCAAGGCAGTAAATAATTCCCAATTTGTTTACGAATCTGAGTAAAGGTTGCTTGGACTGGATCTTGGGACGACATCAAAAGGTAGGTACCTGTGGGGGTGGCTTCTCTGGGCGAAGAGGAAGAAGTCATTAAAGGAGGTAAAGAAGAAGTTCTTAGATCTGCAGCAGGACAGCTGTACACAACTCAGAAGCAGAAAATGGCAAGCAGAAAATCGAAGAGGCAGGTGGAAGAAAGGTGGGAGGCTCAAGCGAGCCTCAGGGGCAGCAAACTATGGGAAAAATAGCGAGCATGTTGGCAGGCCAAGGGCCCAAAGAGCTGTAGAATAAAGTGGGAGCTGAGAGAGGTTAGGAAGCAATGCAAAGTCACCACTGGCATTTCTCCAGAATTAGCCAGTACACCAGCCCAGACCAGTCCAAGCACTGGGCAAAATCATTAGGTAAGAATTCAAGTCTGGGGCTGAGCATGGATGTGCTCCCCTGTAATCCCAGCAGCTCAAAGGATCACAAGTTCAAAGCCAGCCTTAGCAACTTCGAGGTGTCAAGCAACTCAGTGAGACCCTGTCTCTAAATGAAATACAAAATAGGGCTGGGGATGTGGCCCTGGGTTCAATCCCTGGTGCCAAAGAGGGGGCAGGGAGAATTCCAGTCTGGGGCTGGGGGTGTGGCTCAGTGGAAGGACACATGCTGAGCCTGCACCAGGCCCTGGGTTAGATTCCAGCACCATCCAAAACCAAAACAGAACAGCAAAAAACACAAACTCTGGCTTTGTCATTCTGCAGGCCATAGATCAGTTAAATTAATCCTCCTGTCTGGGTATCAGTTTCCTGAGGGCTTTCTTTTTCATAAAATATTTTAATGTAATCACAACAAAAACCAATAAAAGGAAAAGTTGGAAAAAACCATAATCATGTTAATACAATACATTTTTTTTATGTTTAAGTGCCTGATCAGATTTTGTCCATATCAAGACAAAATTCCTATTTTTACATAGTAATGTTTTGTGTGTGTGTGTGTGTGGTTTTTTTAAATTTAATATTAAAAATAGTTCTATAGCATAATATGTTTTGTTTGGTTTTGGTTTTTGGTTTTGGTACTGGGATTTTAACCCAGCGATGCTTGACCACTGGGCCTCATCCTCAGCCCCTTAGGGTCTCAATAAGTTGCTTAGGGCCTCGCTAAGCTGCTGAGGTTGGCCTCAAACTTGTCACCCTCCTGCCTCCACCTCCTGAGTTGCTGGGATTACAGGTGTGCACCACAGCTTCTGACATTACAGCACTATGTATTTTTAAAAATTGTGTCGAATTATAATATATACCCTTTTACAGGATACAAAATGGTGTTATATGTATCCAGTGTGGATGACTGAATCAAGCAAATAAACATATTCATCACCTCAAATACTTATCTCTTACTCCTAACTGGAACTTTGTATCCTTTGACCATTGGTTGATCCATTTCCCCCACCCCCAGTCTCAGTAACCACATTCTGTTCTCTGAGTTCAGTTGTTTTAGGTTCTACATATAAGTGAGAACACGCGTCCTGTGCGTGACTTATTTCACTTAGCACAATGTCTTCCATGCCCAATCATGTTGCAAATGACAAATGTTTCTTCTTTTTAAAGGCTGAATAGTATTCAATTGTGTTAGCCACATTTTCCTCATTCATTCATTTGTTTCAACCCAGGGGCGCTCTACCACTAAGCTACATCCCAGCCCTTTTCATCTTTTGAGACAGGGTCTTAGAAATTGCTGAGGCCAGCTTCAAACTTGTGATCCTCTTGCCTCACCCTCCTGAGTAGCTGGATTTCAGGTATGCACTACTATACCTGGTCTCATTGTGGGTTTTTGTTGTTTTGTTTTGTAGTGCTGGGGATTGAACCCAGGGCCTTGTGCATGCGAGGCAAGCACTCTACCAACTGAGCTATATCCCCAGTCCTAGTCCCTCATTGTGGTTTTAATTTGCATTTCCCAAGTGATTATTTTTTTCAAATATCTGTTGGCTATTTAAATGTCTTTTTTCAAGAAAAGTCTATTTAGGACCTTTGCCCATTTTAAAATTGGGGGGTTTTGTTTGTTTGTTTATTTGCTATTGAGTTGTTCGTGTTCCTTATATATTTTGGATAGTAATGGATCAGATGTGTGGTTTGTCAATACCGTCTTCCATTCTGTAGGAAATCTCTTCACTCTGTTGTTTTCTTTGCTGTGCAGAAACTTCTTAGTTTGATGTCGTATTTCTTATTTTGCTTTTGTTGACCATGGTTTTGATGTCAAATACAAAAATCATTGCCTGTGACTAACATCATATAGATTTTCTTCTGTTTCCCTCTAGTGTTTTTATGATTTCAGTTCTTACATTTAAATCTTTAGTCCATTCCGTGTTAATTTTTTTGTATAGTATGAGAAAAGGGTGCCATTTCATTCCTCTGCCTGCGGATATCCAGTTTTCCCAGTACCCTTTACCAAAGAGCCTGTCTTTTCCCCATTTGTTTCCATTCTTGACGACTTTGTCAAATTCATGGGTTTATTTCTGGTCTTTTTATTCTGTTCCTTTTGTTGATGTGTCTATTTTATGCCAGTACCCTGCTGTTTCAGTTATTATAGATGTGTAATATGGTTTGTAAGAATAGTGCAATGCCTCTTGCTTTGTTAGTTTTGCTTATAATTAATTACCTTGGCTATTTGGGGTTTGTTTTTGGTAATTATATATGTATTTTAGATCTTTTTCTATTTCCATAAAATATGACTTTGGAATTTTCAAGAGGGTACATTGAATGGGTAGATTGCCTAAGTATTTTATCATTTTTTTTTGGATCTACTGTAAATAGGATTGTTTTCTTTTTAGTTCTTTTTTGGATAGTTCATTGTTAGTGTATAGAAAAGCTACTGGTTTTTGTGTATTGATTTTGTGTGCTGCAATTTTACTGTATTTATTTATTCTCACAGTTTTTGTTGTTGTTGGGATTTTTAGGGTTTTCTATATACAGACTCCTGTCATCAGAAAATGATGACAACTTCATTCCTATCTTCGCTATTTGGATGCCTGTTGTTTCTTTCTCTTCCTAGTTGCCTGGCAAGAACTTGCAGCACTCACTGTGTTGAACCCAAGTGGCGAAGGTGGGCACACTTGTCTCATTCCTGATCTTAGAGGAAAAGCTTTCAAGTTTTCATCATCAGGGGTGCTGTTAACTGTGGGCTTGTCATATCCAGCTGTTGTGAGGTTTGGGTACATTCCTTCTACCTAACTTGCTGAGACTTTTTTTTTTTTTTTTTTTTTTTTTTTTTTTAATCAGGAGAGGATGTTAAATTTCATCAAGGACTTTTTTCTCTGGATTTAGTGACATATCATAGACTTCATTCTGTTAGTGAGTGTATGTATCCCTGGGATAAATCCTTCTTGATCATGGATATTGATCCTTGTAACTGAATTAATTCTTGCTGCTGAGTTCAGTATGTTATTTATTTTTTTTTTTTGAGAATTTTTACATCTATGTTCATCAGGAGCACTATATGTTCTTAATAGTTATTATTATTGAAAATCATTATTAATAAAGTACTTGCATAGGTTCTGTCAGGACTCATTGTCTGGAAGGTCCTCTTATACTTCTCTGGCTCTTTCATCTCAGTCTTGTACTTTTTTTTTTAATGTTTATTTTTTAGTTTTTTAGGTGGACACAATATCTTTATTTTATTTTTATGTGGTGCTGAAGATTGAACCCAGTGCCTCACACATGTCAGGCGAGCACGCTACCACTTGAGCCACATCCCAAGCCCCTCAGTCTTGTATTTTGAAACAATGGTGCTTCCAGAACTTCATTCTTTTCTCATTCTACTTTGTTTTTTTCTCCTTCTCCTTCTTCTTTGTACCAGGGAATTGAACCCAGGGGTGCTTAACCACTGAGCCACATCCCCAGCCCTTTTAAAATATTTTTCTAGAGACAGAGTAGCGCCTTGCTAAGTTGCTGAGGCTGGCTTTGAACTCAAGATCCTCCTGCCTCAGCCTCCTGAACCACTGGGATTACTAGCGTGGGCCACTGCACCTGGCTATTTCCGTTTTCTGAAATAGCTCATACACACTCATTGTTTCAACCATTGCATAGGAACCCATGACCCCCCCAAACCTATGTCTCAGGACCTCAATAATTTCTCTGTTCCCACCCTAGCCACTTGGTCTATGCTGCCTCCTTCCTCCCAAGAAACCTAGAGACTCCTCAAATATAGACCCTCCCTTGTTTAACCTAGACTCCCTTTTCTGCACCTCCTCCACTTCCCTTCTCCTGGTCCCTCTCCCAGCATTTCACAGAACCATGCCCCTGTCCCCCTTCACCCTACATCTTCAGTGGCTCCTTCCTCCTCCATGCCTCATGGATCCTCCAAGCAGAGTTCCTCCCCGTCCCTGTGGTGCTTCCACAGCCTCCTGCACCTCGTCTGTATTATGAAATAAACTGAGTCCTGTGGACAGAGTCCACTTCTAGCTCATTGTTGGATCCTCAACTTCACGTCACCATCGTTAACTTGGTCATATTCACACTCCCTTTGTGGCTGTCATTATTAACTCTGTTGTCCACCCTATCTCATTAATAACAGTGACACCTAAAAACTTGTATTAAATATCATCATCTCTCAATCTGTCTCCCCCTTCCCTCTCTCTCTCTCTCTTGCATGCACGCGCACACACACTCTCTCACACACATGCTCTAGCCTTAGGTAAGGCAATTGTCAGTTCTCTCACCCCGAAATGATGCCTGGTGGGACTGAATCGGTGGGAACAGGAGCCCTGTGTCAGTTCCTTCAGTGCTGGGCACAGAAGGCTGTGGCCTGAGCAGGTGGAGCTTGGGTGGGGTCAGAGGGAATAATGTTAAACCAGAGAAACTTAGAGCAAATGTGTATTTCCAATATATGAAAGCATTCGCACCTCACAACTCAGAGGAAACTGAGCCCAGGAGAAGGCTGTGACACTTCCCAGGGTGTCACAGTTGATTAGTGGCAGAACCAGGCCTGGAACCCAGGTCTGTCTTCCCCAGGACTCCCCTCTGTGCAGTGGCTGTGCCCTTCCTGTCCTCGGATGCCCACTTAGGACATAAGGAGTCACAATAAAAGGAAGGCTGAGCAGTTAGGAGGTCCCTATGTTTGCTGAAAATTAGCCAGGGAGCACAACACCTCAGAAGATGGGGGACAGGGTTTCCAGGCCTTCTTAGGAGGGGATGGTGGAGACAGGGGAAGGATGTGCAGACCAGGACTGTCCTCAAAGAAAGGCCCTAAGGATCCTTGCCTCTAGCTCAGCTAGGCAGCCCGAGGTGATTTGGGGGTTTGTGCTGCCCCCTGGTAGCCAGTGTGGAAACGGCATCCAGCCTGGCAAGCAGGCAAGCCAGCATGACCCCCTGCTTCACCTGAGGACCTCTTCTTGTCCCTGTGTGCTCACAGAATGCACCCGGGTGAAATTCCTCACACCTCTTGACCTGGATCGTTAGTGGAAGCGCTCCCTTCTCCATGGGTAAGAGAGCAAGATGGAGGCTCACGCCATCTGTCCGGAATCTCCGGGAATCTAGCACTTTTTGACATGCAGTAAGCAGGTCCTGTACTATTTCATTGAATTATTACCAAGTCTCCACTGAGTAGTCAATATCCCCATTTTACAGTTGAATAAATGGCTCTGGAGGGAGGAAGTTCCTTTTTTGAAATTTGCGCGCAGTGCCAGAGCTTGAGGCCTCTTTACCATGAGTCCGGTGCTCTTTCCGGTGGCAGCTTCCACTGCCCGGGTTCTCGTCCTTCACAGCCCCTGGGTGCTTGGGACTCTCCTATGGGCTCACAGATGTCACGTAAAGGCTACCTGGGACCAGCAGCACCCTAAGTGTCTATATGTGTCATACTCCAAGTGCCTGAAAGAATCAGGGCTTCCCTCCCTCCCTCCCTCACTCATTCAGTGTTCCTATTATAGTGTCTCCTGTTGCTCCAGACTGCCCAAAAGCAGGACACAGCCAAGGACAGACACGGTCCCTGTCTTCACTGAGGGAGCTCACAACCTGGGGAGTGCAACTGACCAAATGTTCATGCGGTGCATACTAAAAGATGTCATTACTAATTGCCTTGGGTGAGAGGATTTAGGGAGGTCTACCAGAGGCAAGAATATTTGAGTTTTATTTATTATTGGTACAGGGGATGGAACCCAGGGCCTTGGGCATGCTAGGCAAGTGCTTTTCCATGGAGCTATGCTACATCCCCAACCCCTTCTCTCTCCCTCTACCCAGTACTGAGGACTGAACCCAGGGGCTGTCTGCCACTGAGCTATATCCCCAGCCCTTTTTATTTTTTTATTTTGAGCCAGGGTCTCCCTAAATTGCCCTGATGCCTCAGCCTCCAGAGTCCAGAAGGCCCCTTAGCCCCTTTTCAAAATTTGTTGGGAGGACTGGGGCTGTGGCTCAGCAGTAGAGCACTTGCCTAACACTTGGGAGGCCCTGGATTCGATCCTCAGCACCATATATAAATACATAAAATAAAAAATAAATATTAAAAAAAATTGTTCTGAGACAGGACTTCCTAAACTGCCCAGGCTGGGCTTCAAATTTGCTATCCTCCTGCTTCTGCTTCTCTAGTAGCTGGGATTGCAGGCTGAGTGATCATTTTCAAAGGATGCCTGCCAAGCAGACAAGAGGGCAGAAAGGCGGTCTAAACATAGCAAGCGCATCTAAAGTCCAGGCAGAGCAGGAGAGCCCTTGAGGAGGCTGTTGTGTGCCTGAGTCTGGCCTGGATGCTGGAGATGAGGCTAGAAAAGGGGAATGCTGACAGAATGTGAGGGGCTTGGCTGGGGCGAACAATATAAGCTTTCTTCTGAAAGCCTGGGAAGTTCAGTTTTAAGTTGTTGAACTTGATCAGTCCCTTTTTATAGCAAGGTAACCTCGCAGGCGGGACTACCACATAGGATACCACGCGCCAGTCCTGGCAGGAAAATCCCAACTAAGTCCCCGCCCCAGGCGTTGGGGAGAAAGGTCAGCACCCCCAGGAGACATTGACACGGTGGAGTCCTAGAGAGAGGGAGGAAACCCGACCCTGTGGTTTCAGGATTGGCCTGCGGCTGTGCGAGGCAGACAGATGCCCAGAAGGTGGCGCGAGCTGGAGGTGGCGGGTAGGGACAGGACGGCACCCGCGGCTGCTCAGGGAGGCGTGAGAAACCGCCAGCACCCGGGGCGTGAACAGCCGCAGCGNGGCATCTGTCTGCCTCGCACAGCCGCAGCGGAGGCGCAGACAGGGCGCCTGCCCCGCGTGGGGCCTGTTTGCCCGGAGCCGCCTGCCACGAATTTATGGTCCAAAGCCGAATGCAGCTGTGCGCAGCTGGGCATGCAAATGTATGCAAATTACGCTGCCCCGCCGGGGCCCGGAGCCAGCCGAGTCAAAGGGTGGGGGAAGGGGCTTTGTTACTGCCTTTCCTGGCCCAGGAGGAGCTCGGACGGTGGGGGATTGGGGTGGGTGGTGGTGAGGACGCATCTTATCCTCCCCGTTCTGAAGATTCAGGGCCATGACAGTCTTTGGGGAAGAACCTTGTCCCCAACGCCCTGGGTTCCCACGCTCATCCCCACTGCGAGTAAGGTGCAGGCAGAGATTTGAAGGCCTCTGGCGCCGAGAGACCCAAGTGTCCTTCGTTTACCGTTAGCAGGAAGGCCCTCCATAGGATATAATCATCCCACCTTCGCCCCAGCCTTAGAGAAGTCCCTCTCCCCGCGACCAGGGAAGACCCTTCTTCTTTCACCCCTTCATCGCATCCTTCCTCCTGCCTCCCATCCGATTTTTGAGAAGACCTTTCAGAAGTCTAACCACAGTCACCCTTGCTGTTTTGTATTTCCTTGCGGTTTAGTGAGAGGACTCTATTCCCTAAGCCCCAGTTGTTGGGTTTTGAGAGTGTGGGAATAGGGGCATAGTTAAGGACGCCTAGGGAATCGATCTCCACCCGAGGCAAAAACTAGTTGTCTGCGCTGGGGACTGTCATCTCGCATCTTGGGCCCTTTTGCTTGCCTGCTGTTCCCACGATGGCCACAAGGGGTCTTCCTTGCGCTAAGAATGGGAAAACCTCCGCAAGGCTTGGGCGCAGAGGGGCGGGAGGGTCTGGAGCGGTTTCCCCTCCGCAGTCCCCAGCTCCCAGACTCGGCGGTGTCCCGCCACCCCCGCCCCACCCAGGCGGCTGCATCCAGTCGCGCACGACCTTCAGCTCGCGTACCCCACGCTCTAGACCTGGAGTTCGACGCTCCTGACTCTGCAGACCTGCCCTTAAGCCTAGAGAGCAGCACCAGGGCTGGGAGCGGAGGCGAGAGCCCCGGGCTGGACACATCATAGACACCCAATGAAAGCTGGTGATAGAAAGGATGTGGCAGTGTCCTGTCCAGAAGCTAGGGGAGCGACCGGATGACCTTGATGCAGGGCAGTAGGAATTCCCAAAGGAAGAGGGGGCCACAGAGGCAGTTCAACCGCTAACCAAGGAAACTGAGGCCATCTACGGGCCCAGCTACATAAGACTTAGCTATTGATACAGCTGGGGAGGTCGTGAAGTGACCAGGGAAGTTAGAAGGGAATGGGCAGCCAACCAGAAAGCAGCCTTAATATTGCCCTGACCACAAAAGGCAAGAGTACCAAAAATCGGAACCGCAAAAGGGCTGCTTTGTCAGGATAGGGAAATGGGATGTGAGCTTGGAAAAAGAGCTGGAAGTTTGGTTCAGAGGAGCAAAGTTAAGGCACCCACTTTCTTCTTTGGGGACAGAACTTGTTACGTTTAGCTGAAGCTGCAGCAGGAGGAAAGGTGGTCAGACACCAGGAAGGACTTCCCCATTGGAGTCGGATCTGGATGTAGTGGGTTAAGGGAGGATGAAGTCGTTCCCGGGGGCTAAAGTCGGGTAATCTGAAACCCCCTCGATAATGGAAACTCATCTTGGGTGATGGGGGCGGGAAATAGAGTTAAGGATTAGACACAGTGGGAAGAAACTCTGGGGGAGTTGATGGCCCTTCCCCCACGGAAGCGGATGGGGCACTGAGGAGCGAGAGGCATCAGACCAGGTGCTCTCTGACCGCCCACCTGGATGACACCCGGGTGGCCCTGTGTCCTGCCCCCGCCGCCTGGGGCTTGCAGAAGCCCCTCCCCAGCCCAACCCGCAGACTGTCTGGATGCGGCTGAGCCTCTGGCGGCACGCGGGCGGCGCACACCTTCTTAAAGACCCCCCGATGGGCTCCAGGCGGCAACCCACTACCCCAAACCTTACCGTAGGCGCGCCCGGGGAGGGTGCTGAAATGGTCTTCTGCAACCCTAGGAAGGGTCCTTAGGAAACTCGCCTTGAATCCTTGGGCCCCTCTACCTGTGTTCCCGGTGACCTGGCTGAGCGGGGACCACACTTTGATTAGTACATAGTAAGGACAACAAGGACAGCTTTGGGATGGAGGCCCGGTGGACCGTGCGACCTCGGCTTGAAACCTCCACGTCCGCATCTGTGACATGCGGAGGCCCCCTGTCCTGTTCGCTTCCCAGCTGTTGGAAGGCCTGCGCCAAGGCCTGGCAGGGGGCGTCCTGGTGCGTGCCCGCCTGCGCTGAGCGAGTCGCAGCGCGCAGCCCCCCGCGTGCACGTGGAGGCACTTGAGCGGCTGGGTCCGCGTCCCTGGAGGCCATCGAGCAAAGACTGGAGAGTCAACTGTTAGAGGTGCTGGAGAGAAAGCCCCCAGTTGAGACGGTCCTCAGAACTGAGTGTCCCAGACCCAGCACTCAGTTCTCCGGGGCGGGATCTCAGGGACCCGGGGACTCAGTGTAGTGGGTCTGGTCCGGGGGAGCCCAGAGACGGGGCTTCTCCGATGGTGCCCGGCAGAGGGCGCTCAGGCCCACGCGGTGCAGTCCCCGAGTGCGACCGGTCTCCCGTGTGCCCTCTGCTGGCCGCTGAGGACACGGCCGCGCGGCCCCTTCCCTGTGGGCACCCAATGGGTGAGTTTCAACTGGCCATCGCTCTCCTGCGGAAGTCGAACAGCACCCAGATGTGGGACCAGCGGTCGGCCTGACTCTGACTCCACTCACCACTCAGCTCCGGAAGCGGGGCCCCAGTCCTCCCCAGCTCTCAGAAGTGTGGGTTGATTAAAGTACCAGAATTCCCACCCAGCTCTGCACCCACACTGGACTGCAGGAGGGTGGCGAGGAGAATCCAGCAGCTCAAGCTGAGGGCCTCATGGACCCCCATGAGCCACTCATAGAGGCTTGAAATCCAGCCTGCCTGCTCCAGATCCCTGGTCCCAGCCTGTCAATCTTTCAGAATCTCCATCCTGGGATGTTCCAGACTTCCAATGAATCCCCTGCCTACCACGACTCCTGTCTACCAGGATTATCAATTTTTTTTAAGGTACTGAGTTTGAACCCAGGGGTGCTTAACCACTGAACCACATCTCCAGCCCTTTTTATATTTTGTTTAGAGACAGGCTTCTACCAAGTTGCTCAGGACCTCACTAAGTTGCTGGGGCTGGGGCTTTGAACTCATGATCCTATCCTCCTGCCTCAGCTTCCGGAGCCGCTGGGATTATAGGTGTGCACCAGGGCACCGGGTCTGAATGATCTTTTTAAAACAAGTAGGTGCAGGTCACTCTCCTAATTTAGCTCCCCATTGCCTACAAGAGTGGACCCAGACTCCTGCTTGGGGCCCTCTGTATTGGCCAGGCCTGTGCCTGGGATCTCTTGGAACCACCTTGCCTTCCCCTCACAGTTCTCCAAACACCCTGTGCTTCCGTGTCTTTGCTCATGGGGTTTGGTCTTCCCTTGACAGATTCCTACTCATTCCTCAAGGCCCACTTCAGATGTCCCCTCTCTGAGATTTTCTTTCACTGACATCCCCAGAAAGGGTTTCTTTGAACCCATGGGTGGCATACACACCTCCTCTTAAATGACTTTTATCCTGAGCATTATCTATGTACAAGTCTGTTTCCCCCAGTGGGACTCCTGCTTCTCCAGGATAAGATCTGGTTGTTATCTCTGTTGACCCCACCCGGGAAGGCCATATAGGTCCTCTCATTGAAGGACCAAAGGTGACCTCAGCCCCAGACAGGTCTGGCCCTGGGCCTCCAATGTGACAGAGATGCCTCTTCCTGTTTAACAGCAGGCTGGCCCAGCTAGTCATCTCGCTCCCCTGCTCCTGGGGTGAACCTCTATTTTCCCACTCACTCCCAAGAGATCAGGGGTCCCCTCTTTCTCTGTGCTGTTTGCTCCCCTTCCTCTGGGAAGTAGGTGCTCTGGATCTGTTGGTTCTGGGGACCCAAATCTAAATCCCATACGGAGTCCAGGAACAGATGTTAGAGGGAGGCTTGTTCCTGGAGACTCCCCACCGAGTCTTTGGCCCCACCCCAAATTAGCCCACCCCCACCCCGAGTTACCCAGTCCTTGCTTGTCTTGCCTGGAGCTTGGGGGCAAAATCATAAATTTGGGAGACAAGAGGCAAGATAAAGATCATTTGTTGAAAATGGTGTCATCAATCATATGCTGCAGAGACCACATCCAAGAATGTCCCAAACCTGGGTGCTCACATGTACTGGCCGCATGTGCCCTGTGGTGTTTCCTCCTATCCGTACCCCCCACCCCCCAAAAAACAATGTCCACAGCCTCTCTGGTCAGCTCCCTTCCTGGGCGTCAGGTTGCCTGGCTGATTCCTCTCTGCATTCTCAGAAGGGCACAGGCCCGCCCTCTCCTCTCCCACCTTGGGAGGGTCTCAGGATGGAGACGCCCCATCCCCCACTTCCCTCTCCACATTAATGATCACATTTCTGAAAGCGCCTGGAGGGGAGACTCCCAAACTCCTAGTCGCAGAGTTTCAGGCTGAGGATGAATAGATAAATAATGGCTTGCCAAATTAATTAATTATTTTATTAGCCTGAGTAATTATTAATCAGGTCATTAATCACCCAGCTGTGCACTATGAATAGTAATTACGTGTGTGTGGGGGTGTGTGTGCAATGATGGAGCAGGTCATGGCTCTCAGGTCTGGCAGTGTCTATACCTTCTTCTGGTCCGAGGATTTGGGAAGATTTATGGGCCTCTGTGTCTCCCCTGAGCCTCAGGTCCACGCTAGAGACAGGAGCAGAATGGAGGTCTAGTCGCATCCCTCGAAGGGCCAGGCGCTGATTTCACCCTCCAGGCTTGCGAGTTCAGAGCTAGGGGCGGTGCAGAACAGAAGAGAAAGGAAAATGAAGAGCATTTGGACTTGGGAGTGTGTGTGGGGGGGAACAGGGTGGGACCTGGTTGAGGGGAGGTCGAGATGGAGCGAGCCCCGCGTGTGACAGCAACTTAGTGAGACCCTTGTGTGTGTGCAGGTGTCTCCACAGCTGCACTGTGACCGATCATTTGATATGTGAAAGCAAAGCTGGGATTGACCCAACATTTTGCCTTTGAACCTGATGCTTTGGCAAAGTATAGATGCCACCGGAGACGAGAGAAAACACAGAACAGAGAAGGAAGGAAGGGCAAGGTGAGGCTGAGTAGAGAGGACAGGAGGAAGGAGGCAAGGATAGCAGGGGCTCTTTCTTTCTTTCTTTTTTGGTACTGGGGTCTGAACCCAGGGCACTTTGCCACGGAACCACATCCCCAGCCCTTTTAATTTTTTATTTGGAGACAGGGTCTCGCCAAGCTGCCAAGGGTCTCACTAAGTGAGGCTGGCCTTGAACTTTATGATCCTCCTGCCTCAGCCTCCGGAGGATCGAGGATTACAGCCTGCACCACCATGTCCAGCTTAAAAGTCCCTTGGGACTTGGAACCCGGCCGACTCTAGGGATCTGAGTGTTTGTCTTGCTGGGTGCCGCTGGTTCTGCTCTGCCCTCTTTTCCACGCTCTTCACCCTACTCAGGACCGGCTCTCCACTGCAGTTTGGAATGCACTTCTGAATCTGTCTCCTGAGACTGTTTCCTGGAGCTCTGTCCACTGCCCTGTGGGATTTGGGAGATGACATGAGGATAAAAATAGATGGTGACGTGGTGACAGGTTGCACATGCCCTTGACACAGGAAGTCATTTTGCAAGTATTACCTCCAGCCCTCCTATTGTTTGGAGATGCCATCAACTCGGATCGGGGTGGTGCAGCTTCAGACAGCAGCGAGCTCTTAGCTCTCATGGATGCCTTTCCCCTGGGGACCCCTTCTCCCTGGGCCAGGGGGTCCCGAGTCCTGTCCTTCCACTGTTCACTTGCGAAGGGCCTATGACCATGCTTTTATCTGCTCTGGATTCCTCTGCTCGTAGCCCACTTCACTCTCTGTTTATGGTCAATTTCACTCTATTTACAGTGGGTCTTGCTTTGTTTATGACCTGCTTGAAGTCAGTTCCATTTCTGGATCCCCAGTCCCTCTCCCATGCGCTGTTTGTTTATCCTCTTCTCAGGCCCTTCCCCAAGACTCTGTTCTGGGAGGGTGCAGGAGAAGGGGAGGCCTGGGTCTCATAGCCTGGACACCTCAGGTCCAGCTTATGGGGGCTGAAGAGAGGCTGCAGGCTGGCAGGGGCAGGTTCACCCCCCAATCTGTTCATAGGGACACCTGTGAAGGGGAATGAGCAGGAGGTGGCCCCCCCCAGGGCCTGAGAAGGGTCCCTAGGAGTCAAGCCAGAGAAGAGACCCTCACACACCCGACCCAGGCTGCTGTGAGAATATGGCCCTGTACTCTCCTGGGCCCCTGCCCCTGGGGGCCCTGTCCACTGGGCATCCCTGTTCAGTGTATCCTCTCAGCAGAGCTCTGGGGGCAGGGCAGAGGGTCAGATGCAGGGGCAGCTTCTGACATGACAGAGCCTGTCATGAGATAAACATGGGCCTGGAACCCAGCCTCTTGTTTGGAATTCTTGGCGGCTGGGGATGGTGGTGGTGTGGGGAGGGGGTAGTTGGTGGGAGAGCAAGCAGGGGGGGAGGACAGACTTACGGGGGGTGCAGAAAAAGGGGGCCACAGCCCAGCACCCCTTGACATTGTTCAAGGACTTGTCGCTGATGGCATTGAAGAACGTGTAGCTCCCAAAGTCCCTTGGGATTGACTTACCCTCTTGTGAAACTGCTCAGTGCCCCTTCTGAGTGGGTACCTACTGGGCAGTAGCGAGAAATGCAGAGGATGGGGGTTCCCATAGCATCCAGGTGGACAGACAGGCTCTTCCTCAAACTCCCTCCCTCTGGGTAAAGAATTGGGGACCGGCAGGAAGGTGTGAGGAGGCCCACATTCTGAGCTCTTCCTTCCAGCTCCTCCCTGGGAGGTTCTGAGCCTTATCTAGAGGACGCCCCAGGGGGCTGGCTCCAGCTCTGCAGGGTCCTGACTGCACCTGCAAGCTGACTCAGCTCGCCTTCTCCACCTTGCCAGGCTCCCACCCCTCTTCTTTTCTCTCACTCCCTTCCCCTGCCCTACCTTGCAAACCCCTTTCAAGTCCCCTTGCATCTACCCAACATTTTTCTTAGCTAGGCCTCTGTCCTTGACTCTTACTGCCACAACCCTCTGGGCCCACTTCTGTGGTTCTTCCCCACAGATTTCAAAGTGGTTTTCTCAGACCCTTGGAACAGTGGCGAGGACCTCAGGTTCAGGGGCTGGAGGGCCAGGGAGCGCGCAGTTGTTCCCACTGCCAGCAGAGGGCGACGCACACACAAACCCGGGCAGAGGTGAGGTGGGCAGGCCCGGTGGCTGGCTCCCTGCTGAGAGGTGGGACAGAGGAAGCTTGTGGCCTAGGGGCTGCCCTGGGGGCACAATTAGTGAAGCTTTCCTAAAGGGATGGGAATCTGCAGTTCTTTACAAACTCTCTGATGGCTAATCATATCAGTTACTTCAGTTACAATTCTGTCAAATTCTCAAAATAACCACTATTTTCATTTCACAGCAGGGCAAACTGAGGTAGAGGAAAGTTAACTGATGTTAAGTCCTGTGCCCAAGGTCACAGAGCAAGGAACTGGGAGAGGAGGGACTTAGAGCCCTCTGGAGGTGGCCCCTGCCTGGGGGGTCTGCCTTCTCCCTCCCAGACCCACAGCCAGGAGCCTGGAAGGGGCCTTAAGTGGTGGTGCACCCAGCCCCCTCCTTCCGGCACCCAGCAGGGTTCAAAGGAGGGGCTGGGAAGCTGGGCGGGGGACCCCTGCCCCCACAAGCCTCCCTCAGCCTGGCCAGATGCCTTTGGGGCCTGGAGACAAGGGCTGGAGAATGGGGCTGCCATAAACAGTGTCCTGGCTGCACCGCGAGGCTGTAAAACCAGCCCGGCAGAGCCTGGAATGTGGAGGGATCCAGGAAGGATTTTCCGGCCTGGTCTGGCCTGATAGCATCTTTGGGGCCCTGGGGTCAAAGGGGAGCCCGCCTCCCTTCCCTCCCTCTTCCCAACCATCCTGCTGCTCTCTCCTTTCTCCTTGCCTGCCCCTCCTCCCCCACTCCCCATCTCCCTCCTCTGTTCTAGAGACTTCTGTCCTGTTTCTGTAGCTGGGTGTCTGTTTCTGCCTCAACTTGGTCTCTCTCAGCCTCTTGTGTTGGGGCGTGGGTACAGCCCCCCTGTGAACCCATTGGTCATGTCACTTTGGTACTTCTCAGCCTGCCTCCCCTCATCTGCAAAATGGGGATTCAGCTAGCCTCTCTCCCAGAGGATGGACTGAGGCCCTTCAGCCAAGCGCTTAGAACAGCCCCTGGTTCACAACTGCTATCTGTTTACCTGTTAATTTATCTGATTTCTTCCCTGCAGAGGGATCTGGGTCAGCTATGGGCTTTCTTGGGCTCATCAGTTCTCACAACCTTCACCGGTATCCCCGGAAGGACAGCAGTTTTGTGAGGTGACCTCCGCGAATGCTGGACAGACATCCCACCTCCCACCAGGCCAGGCCTCCAAGCCCGGCTCTGCGGGCCAGACCGCCATCCCTCCTCTGACCAGCAGGGGGCAGCAGACGCCAGGACTGGGATACACAGGAAGGGTGTGTGCGCTCACCTGGCCCTGCCAAGGGAAGGGGCCCAGGGGGCAAAGCGGAGAGCTGGGAGCTGCTGCATGTGGCAAGGCCAGTTAATTCCCAGGTATCTCCCTCCTGGCCCTGTGCCTGTGTGTGTGAGGGAGAGGTGGGAAGGGAGTGTCCTGCCCTGTTATTACCCCTGTTGTGACATGTGGAGGGGTACTTGTGTGTACCAAACCACCAAATCAACATCTTATGGCCTGAGGGACTCAGAGATTGTCTAATTGTTCAATCGCCTTATCTTCCGAGGAGGACGCTGAGACCCAGAGAGGGAAAACTGCTTATTCAGGCTTGCACAGCATGCTCGTGGCAGAAATTTTGGAATCCTCCTCCACTGTCCTTCCTGTGCATGTCTGTGTGTTCCTGTGAAGTAGGCGTGTGTGCTGATCCATCCAGAACCTCAGGTCCCAGAACATGTGCCTCCTTGGTCATCCACCACTAGAGCTGCCTCTTGGAAGTGCTCCTGTTTATCCTCCCCCATTTTAGCTCCCCCCCTCTGCCCTGGCCCCTTCCTCTGGCTCTGGTGACCCGCAGATGAAGGCGCTGTATCTTCTTCCCTAGAATCGAGGTGTCTGGAGATTGGGGCTCTTGTAATAATAATAGTAAAAGCTATTATTACTATAATTATGGCCTATATTAGTACAGTGATTATTGTCACATGCATCAGATCACTTAATTTCTTAATCCTTCAGCAACCCTCCAAGGGAGGGATTCTGACTGCTCCTATCCACACATGAGAAATTGAGGCACAGAAAGATCATGAATTTTGCCCAAGGTCACACAGCCATCAGGTAACCAGGCTGCTCCAACCAAGCACCATATAGGACACATAATCCGTCCCGTACAAGAGTTCTGTCCATAGTCTTGAGAACCACCTTTGACTGCTAATGGGACCCTCATTGCACGCCAAGCACCGTGCCAGATGCTGTCACTTGATGTTGGCATCATCCCCACGACAGCCCTGTGAGGTGGGTTCTGTGATCTTCCTGCTGTGGAGGAGGGAATGGAAGCCTGTTAGCGAGCAGAGGAGCTGGGCCTCTGACGGAGCTCTGGGTGGCTCTGTGCACTTGAGCCTCTGCTGGCGTGATGCTGTCAAACTTCATGTCACCGGGGTCTTGTTACAATGCCAGGTGACCCAATAGGTCAGGTCAGGCCTGAGATGCTGCATTTCTTTTCTTTTTTTTTTTTTTGGCGGAAGGTGTACCAGATATTGAACCCTGGGGTGCTCAACCACTGAGCCACATCCCCAGCCCACTTTATATTTTATTTAGAGTCAGGGTCTCACTGAGTTGATTAGGGCCTCATTAAATTGCTAAGTGCTGGCTTTGAACTTGTGATCCTCCTGCCTCAGCCTCCCAAGTAGATGGAACTGCAGATGCATACAGCTACCCCCACCTCATTCTCCCCAATTCTAATGATCGGGAGAACTAAGGCCCTGGTGGCACCAAAGCGCATTGCAGTAGACACAGGACCAGAACCCAGACTCTGGCTCCCAGGAGGTGCTCTGTGATCCCCTCCTCTAGGAGTCCTCGGGGGAGGCCAAGTGGCTGGCGGATGGAGGGCTGGGGGCTCCCCTGTGAGGCGGGATGATGGGTCCTTGCTATAGGCAAGCACTTCAAGGGCACTCCGGTGCATCTGGGAGCAGGTGGTCCTTCCTTTCACTGTCCCCATTCCGTCTGCCTTGATTTCTCCCTCCTCCTCGTCCACGGGCCACCGTCTCTGTTCCTCGCTGTCTCTGCTTTCAGAGTCCTGGCGTCTCATCCCATCTCTGTTCTCTAGGTGGCTCTCAGCACCTATTTCCGGCCCGCCAGGCCTCCAGATCACAGGTGTGACTTTGAATGGTCATTGCCCAATTTGCCTGGCTCGCTCCACTGTCCTTCTCCAGCTTAGCCTCATCTTCCCGGTGACCTCTTCCCCCCTGGCTCTCTGCAGCAGGAGACCTTCAGGGCCGATGACACTGCCAAGCTGACAGCGAGGGACCTCCCTATCTGAGAGGGCCAAGAGCAAGAGGGGCCTATTCAGCCTAGGGACATGGGTTCCTGCTGGACCCAGCCTGGATAGGGGACCCCGAAGGCACCCCTCTGCATCCGTGGCAGTGTTCCTGTTGATTCTCTCCTGGTCTCTGGCTGGGTGTGAGGAGTGCCAGCTGCCCTTGGTCTGCCATGCCATCGGCACTGCCTGGCCTCCTGGGGGCCTGCTGACCCATGTTTACCTGGAGGATGAAGAGGCTGACCGCTCACCAAGGTGACCCTGCCCCAGAGCTTGCCTGCAGATCTGGTCCCTGGTGGAGCCCAGAGGGTGGGGACGAAGTGGGAAGTGGTGTGCCCTGGATTCCAGCTCCCTGTGGGACTCGGAAGGAATCAGGAGGACCTGGACTCCCCCAGGGACTTGCAGGGAGTTCCTGCTTCGGGGTGCAAGTCTGGAGGAAATGACCTCAGTCACTCATTCCACGGATGCCTCAGGAGCACTTGCCATGGGTTAGGTGCCAGGATAGGCGTCAGACACCTGGCTTCAACTTAGGTCTTGGTGACTGAAAGGGGAGAATCTGCTGGGCACAGTGGCGCACGCCTGTAGTCCCAGGGACTCAGAAGGCTGAGGCAGGAGGATCCCAAGTTGGAGGCCAGCCCGGGCAATTTAGCAAGCCCCTGCCTCAAAATAAAAAATAAAAAAGATTGGGGATGTGGCTCAGAGGTTAGGCACCCTGGGTTCAATCTCCTGTGCCACCCGAGTGGGGGAAGAGAGCTGTCAGGACCTGGGCTGGAGAGTGGGAGGTAGGCCCCAGCAGAGTCAGGACTGATGGCAGAAACAGGAACTTCCTGATGTGGGGGGCTGAGAAGGGCCTGCAGGACCAGCGAGCGGCCTCCTCCGAGCCTGGGTGTCTGCAGATGGTGACCTGGCAGGTTGCTCAGCCCCTCCAGGCCCGTATTCCGAGAGGTGACAGCAGGAGGCTGAGTCAGCAGTTCTTGGGAGATGACCTAAAACCTCTGGGGGAGTCAAATCCAGGTTCTTACCCAGTCCCTCCCACCCCAAGATCCAGGAGTTCTGGGGTGGGGACCCGCCTGGTCCTGATGGGTGGCCAGGTGACAGGTGGTGGAGCTGGCAGCACCTCCCAGGGCCCCTCCTGCCAGGCTGCAGTCCAGAGGAAGCCAGAATTTGACTTCCTATAGGAAGGGCACCCAGTGAGGTTCATTTGGCCCCCGAAGCTGAAGACCAGGAACAGGCCTGGGCCTTTTCTACCAGAGGCCACCAGCACTTCAGTTCTGTACCTTTTTCTTTTAATATTTTTTTAGGTGGGGGCTGGGGATGTGGCTCAAGCGGTAGCGGTAGCGCGCTTGCCTGGCATGCGTGCAGCCCGGGTTCGATCCTCAGCACCACTTACAAACAAAGATGTTGTGTCCGCCAAAAACTAATAAATACTAAAAATTCTTTAAAAAAATTTTTTTTTTAGGTGGAGATGAACACACAGCATCTTTATTTTTCTGTGGTGCTGAGGATGGAACCCAGTGCCTCACATGTGTGAGGCAAGAGCTTTACCACTGGGCTACAGCCCCAGGCCCTTTTTCTCTGCTGCATTGGTTTCCTCTCTTATTTGCATGTGTGGGGTGGGAGTGGGGGAGTGGTGCTGGGGATCCAATGGAGGGCCCCGGGCACTGCACCACTGAGCCACACCCCATCCTGGTTTTGATGGACAAGTCTCCACCCACGTCCTGCCTGCTTTTCTTCCTCTGTCATCTCCAGTTTCTAATAATCTAAAATATTTTCAGAAAGTGTCTTCCTTGACCCTTTTGTGGGAAGCTCTCCCTGTCATCTGTCCCAAGTCACACCCCACCCCATGTGGAGCCCATATTCCCTGATCCTTCCCTACAGATGGAGAAGAAGAGGATCATGAGCATCACCTCTGACTATCATCTGCTCTGCCTGCCTAATCCAGAATAATCTCCAAGGAGAAGTGCTTTCCAAGTTTTCAATCCCAGCAGGAAGAACTGAAGTTAGATGGCTGGAAGAACTTCCCAATAGCTGAAGAGAGCAGTCTGAAGATCATGGGAGAAAGACTGGTTTCTATCCAGGTCTGTAATCCTCTTCTCTCCCTAGTTCCCCCTTTCTGTGTACCCTTCAACCCCAGTTAGGGTGCCTCTATACGCACCCCATGACCTCATCATGAATGCTGGCAGAGGGGACCGAGGTCACAGCCTCTTCAGGGCCCTGCGGAAGGGTTGGCCCAGACCCCTTCTACCCTGCCTTTGCCCTGCATTTCTGCTCTGAGTCCTGCATTCTTACCACTCTGACCTTCCAGCATGTTCCCGACAGGGCCATGAGAGTCCAGGGCTGGACGTGTCTGTGCAGAGAGGTTTGGGTGGAGCCAGGTGAGCGGCTGTCCAGGGATTGCGCTCACCTGGGTGGCCCGGCATGGCTCTGCCTCAGCCCTGGAGCCGGCTGGCGGGACAAGTCTGTGCCTGCACAGCCCAGGGGAGCCGCTGGCATGGTGGGCTGACGCACTGACACCTGGTCTTCGCTGACATGGGCCCTTCTCCCCTGGGGGCCGGCCAGGTGGCCGCCCGCTCTGGTGCCGATCTGCACCACTGAGGTCCCACTCTGGAAGATGGCATGGGTGTCTGTTGGGGAACCTCCCTGGGTGTCCTTTAAGGGCTCCAGAGGGGCGGATCCAGAGGGGCGGGACCGTGGGTCCTGACCCCACCTTACAGACAGCCCCAGAGCCCCGCCCCCGGCTCCTGGCCCCTCCCCCACACCTGAACTTTTACAAACTATTCCACGCTGTTCCCATGGAGGACGGTTGTGCTTTTGGTCCTTCCCTCTCCCCTGTAAGGGAGTTTGGATCCTTTTAACAAGTGAGGATGTGCCCAGGGTCACCAGCTGGGGGTGGCGGACTGAGGTCTGTGGGGCTTGGTGGCTCCCCTCCCCTGCTCGCTCCCCAGCTGCACCTGGGGCCTCGGGGACAGGCGCTGCTCCCTGGGCCTCTCAGAAACCGGGCCCCCTCCCCTACCTCGTCTCCCAGAGCCCAGTGCGGAGCGGGGCCTGCGGAGGCAGAGATGCCTGTCCTTCCCCCGTGTGGTCACAAGGGGGCTCTGGGATCAGGTTTTTCTTCCTCCGACTGGAGTTGGGAGAATTCCCAGCCACACACACCAGCCTCGTGGAGCTTCTCTGGAAGCGCTGCAGCCTCCCGCAGCTGCCACTGACGGGTCTCTGCCAGCCCCAGAGGCAGCCAGAGGGGGTGCGGACTTTGGGCTTCAGAATCCCATTCCAGAATTCCTTCCTTCTCTCAGTCCGGAGTCCTCCCAGTTGTCTGCCCCCTGTTTCTACTGCCACTGGGGGTGGGGTGGGGAAAAATAGAATGAACCACCCTTCTTCTTTTGTGTTATGATTTCTTTTTTTGTGTTATGATTTCCCTACCCAAAACTAGAGGGGAAGCACTTGTTCTCTTTCCAGTCCCTTGACCATTACAGTTCACACTGTGATCTCCTGTCACTGCTGAGAACTGAATAGACAGCAGCAAGAAAGATGTAAGCCAGACATCAGGAAGGACTTCCTCCCAGAGAAGGCCATGAACAACAAGAGTTTGGGTAAATGAAGGAGGTTGAACATAGCGAAGTTTCCTGTTCCTCTGGAGGGAGGCTTTGGTTCTGTGTGTTGGGGAGAGTCCTCTGTGGTCCATAGTCCCCACCTTCAGTTCCTTGCAGGCAAGAGGCAGGGCTGAGTGCAGTTGCTGGCTGCTGTGCACCCCTGAGCCTTACAGAACCAGGGACACTGCAGGACCCCTGGGCCTTGGGGGCTCCTGGGATATGGACGAGATCTGTGGGGTTCTTTCAGAGGGATGAAAGGGGAAACCCCTGCGATGCTGGCAGAGGGGAGGCAGGAAGGAGTGGTTTCTGCGCCCATTTTAAATGTGTCCCGAGGTCTTCAGATGGTTAGACTGAGCGCCACTGGCTCAGCAGGAAAGGCCTGAGCAGGGCACGCGGCCACCACTCCACCTGCTCAATCCCTGTGTCCCCTGCCTCCTCCTTGTCCCTGCGATGCCCAGAGATTCCTGGGTGGCCCAGAGCAGGCTCAGGAGCCAGAGCTGCCTCGGGCCACGCCCTGTGGGAAGGCGGAGGGGACACCTTCCTCTGGGCCTGTGCAGAAAGCACTTCTGCCATCGTCCCTGCCCAGCCTGGATGTGTCCATTTCCCAGGCAGAGAAATAGGGGCAGGAGTGAGCTGGGGTGGACGCGGTGGGGACAAGCTCCCATCCAGCCGGGGCTCCTCCTTCCCAGCTCCCCCCTGCCCCCCTCCCCTCCC
>NW_025999960.1:19478033-19574265 GCF_001458135.2 Marmota marmota marmota | reverse complement strand
CATTGAGGAGAGTGTCCTAGGCCCCCACGGTCTCCCTGCTTGCTGGGAAACTTACCTGGCTGGGCCTCAGTTGACTCATCTGTAAAATGGGGAGGGTGAAGCATCTTGTCCTTAGGAAAGACAGACTTTGTCGTTTCTCAAGGTGCCTGTCACACAGAGAGCTTCCACGTGGTCACTGTGGGCTCCTGTGACCAGGACAGCCTTCGTGGACGGCTTGAAAGGGTGAGATAAACGGAGAGGGGTGGGCATAGCCGGGAACCGTGTGGATGAAGGTCAGAGGCTGCGGGAGTGAAGTCACGTGCAAGGACAGCTCTGGCGGACTCTGGGGCAGGAGAGGAGGCACTGCTTGGCATGGGAGGTGACTTGTGCTGTTGGGAGGTGTCTGAGGAAGAGTCCGGAGCAGCAGCATGTGAACCATCCCCCCATGGCCATCCCCACGGTCTTGGGGACCAGACTGTTAGAGAAAGCCCCGAATCCAGGCCCCATAGGTCTTCAGGGAAGCTGGGAATCAGGAACATGCAAATGACATGCAAATGACATGCAAATAGACCACACCCGGCACCCAGGCCTGAGGGCAGTAATTTCTGGGTTTGAGCTGCAGGCTGGGGGCCAAGGTTCCTGCGCCCTTCCCCGTCCTTGCCAGGGCGCCTCCTGCCAATGGCCAAGCCTGTCCAGAGCGAGGACACGGTCCTACACTACTTTTCCCTTCTCCAGGCCTGGGATCTGTCCCCAAGCTGGGCCTTGGCCTCTCCGTCCTGTGGGAACTCCCAAAGCTCCCAGGAAGTGTCTGGATGTCCCCGAGGGAGAGAGTACCGCAGGGAGGGCAGAAAGGCCACCTGAGGCAGAGGGAGTGGTGAGGAAGGTCGCAGTGCGGGGACTGGAGGGCGAGGGGCCGTGAGCAGGGAGGGCGGGGGACACAGCTTTGGGGGATAGTGCGGAGTCAGGCCCGCACGAGCCCGGAGACCCCAGACACATTCCAGCAGAGACCTTGAGTGACAGAGGCAGGCGGAGAGCGGCCTCTCAGGGCGCAGCCTGGGACCAGCGCCTCTGCCACTTCCTCTCCCCTGCCTGCCTGTCTGCCTGTCCCCGGCTGACGGTCCCTTTGTCTGTCTAGCTCTTTGTTTGCCCATTTCCCTCCCAGTTCTCCTTTCTTTCTCTATGGCTGTCTTTCTGTTGGTCCAGATCTTGCTCTGGGTCACCGCCCTCTGCTTATCACTCCAAGGAGAGAAAACTTCCTGCTAGTCCTTGCCCTTCCTCCTCCTGAGTTTGGGTCTCCATTTCCTCCTCTCTCCACCCTTTGCCTCCTATCAGCATGTTTGTAAAATTCGGGAATGTGAACAGGTGACTACATTTGTGATTGCTTAGGCATTGTAACAAAGGGTTTAATACACGTGGGGGGCCATGCTGCTCGTCAATCTTCTGAGGACAAAGTGAGAAGAAAATGATGACTACAGCATGAGGCGCAGTAGTTAGACATTCAGAAGAACTTCCCCAAAGGGAGGTGTAGGAAATATTACAGCAGGTCAACTGGAGAAGGCTAAATAACCACCTTCTGAATCTCCATGGCAGGAGGATGGGCAACATGACCTTCCCTAGTGTGCGCTAAGAAAAGGTCTTTTTTTTTTTTTTTTTAATATTAGTTGTAGATGGACAGAATGCCACTGAGCCACAACCCCAGCCCAAGAAAAGATCTTTTGATGTGAGGCAGCAGAGATGGGCAGGAGGCTAAGGTACAACAGTGGCCATCCCCTCTCCTAGCTCCCACCTGCACAGCCTCTCCTGTGTCTGGGGAGAGGCCCTGGGAGGGGAAGGGGTGCGGAGGAAGTGCCCTGTCCCCACCGCCACCCCGTTTCCCCACCATCTTCCCAAGCTCAGGACCACTCGCCCCCGCCCCCGTCCATGCATGAGAGATGGCTGCTGGGGACGGAGTGATGTATGTAATGCAGATAAAATGTCAGCAATTCTAAATGGGTCCGGGGCTGCAGCCGTGGGGGGGTGGGGCGCGGGCGGAGCAGGGGGAGAGAGAGGAAAATGAGCCGCGGGGTCCTCGGCGGGGGAGCGGGGCGCGGGGCAGCAGACCCCTCCCCAGCGGGGCCGGTGGTGGTGGGGCGGCCCGGGAGGCGGGAGCCCAAATGAGATTTTGAAGAGGGAGCTGGAGGGCGGGGCGGGGCGAGGCGGGGGCGCGGGCGAGCTGCTGATGTATAGCGGTTTCATAACTTCCTCAGTATTAAAGGCAGGTTCATGGGGAGGGCAGCGCCATTAATCACCAGGCTGAATGGGGCTGGGATTTGCTGAGAGGCGCGCTTGCTGTCTGCTGCGCCTGCCCGGCTCAGGGCGGGAGGGGGCAGGCAGGGATGCCCCTCCTGAACCCCTGAACCGGGGGGGGGCGAGACCCCAGGACGCTGCTCTGGGTGTTAGCAAGAGGGTCCTGGGAGGTAGGGGAGGGCGGGGACGGGAGACCCTGCCAGGGAGGAGCAGGACGAGGAGGGTTGGGGCAGGGGCTGGATCCAGGAAGGGGGAGGCAGGGGCTGGGGGGGATGATGTGGGCAAAGGCTGAGGGAACCCTGGGGGAGAAAAAGTAGGGAGGGACGATTTTGCATTTGAACATGAAATTGATCACATGTAAATATAATGCAAATGACATGCAAACGAGCATAGGATTTCTCTGGGTCCACAGCTCAGGCGTTCTCTTTCTTGGACTGAGAATCGGGGCCAATTTGCATCCAGTTCTGTGCCCAGGGCCTCGTGTCTTCGTTATTAATATTTGCAGAGGGAGAACTCAAGGTCTCTCTTGTGAAGGGGGTGGGGGAGCCAGGGTGAGGCTGCCTCTCCAGGCTCCTTGGGAGAGGGTGAGGCCACGCCCAGGAGTAGTGACATCAGGAAAACTGACACTTGAGAGCCACAGGGAGGGAGTCCAGTGGTCAGACTCCGGACTGAGTTAAACTGGTGCGGGCAGGAGAGGCGGAGACTCTGCAGTGAGGCAGGAAGATGGAGAGAGCAGATCCCCACAGTGCACTTGACAGGCCTGAGCAGATACATGGAGGATGTGACAATGCCTTCCGCGTCCCCTGTGGTGGGCACTGTCATCCTCTCTTTCAGGTGGAGAGCAAAATGGTCACCCTGAGATTCAGAGAGGCAATGATCTTCCTAAGGTCACACTGCTGGTGAGTGCCAGACCCCCAAATTCAAGTTTCCTTGGAAGTTCAGTGCTCCCTCAACCTGCCCTAAGACACCACTGGCAGAGAGGAGACCAAGATCACCCAGATGGTTTTCCCAGGGAGAGATCTATCCATTGCACTCCAGATGTGCCGGCCACTGTGATGTCCCCAGTAGTAATTTGTGGTAATGGGGAACTGCGTTTGTACTTCCCCTTAAAAAAGTCGCCCTGGGCTGGGGTTGTGGCTCAGAGGTAGAGCGCTCGCCTAACATGCATGAGGTTTGATCCTCAGCACCACAGAAAAATAAAGATATTGTTATAACTAAAAATAAATATTTTTTAAAAAGAAGTCAATCTACCATAAAATCATCCATGAATGAGATAAAAACAAAACCGAGCAGGCATTCATGTTTTCCAGTTTTTCTTTCTTTTATTTTTATTTTTCTGTCCTGGAGATCAAACCCAGGACCTTAGATATGCTAAGCAAGTGTTCTACCACTGAGCTACACCCCCAGCCCTCCACTGGTATTTATTAAGCACTTATTAGGTACAAGATAAGGGCCTTTGCTCTGGAGGAAGTTTGAGTGTTAATCTCCCAGAACACACAATCCAGCTTAGAATCATGAGGAATTTCAGCAACAGCTGGTGACAATGGTCAGCAGGGAGGTACAGGGAATGCTTCCAAGGGAGGTGGCATTTGACTTGGGCCATGGAGAATGGGTAGAATGTATTCAATGGCAGAGTGCAAACAGTGTTCCAGGCATAACATGCCAGGTATAACATGCGCTGTTATGCAAAGGCAGGAGAGGATGAGTCAGTCACTCTTCCTGAAGTGCTGGAACTTAGGGTGTGTGGAGGGCTGTGAGGGGGTCAAGTTGAGAGGGTGAGGGGTGGGTCAGGACACCAGGGGGCTGGAAGGCCAGGTCTGGGACATGGAAGTTACCTGAGAGGCCAGTTGGGAGTAGGCAATTGGGTAAGTCATTCACTCAATCACTGGCTCATTCAACAACCGTTCATCAGACACCAATGAGTGCCAGGACTATCCCTGTAGCTCCGCATGCAGAGATGGGAAGGATGTGGTCCCTCTCTTCAGGAAGTTCAGTCAGGCCAGGCATGTGGCACATGGCTGTGATCTCAGCTACTCAGGAGGCTGAGGCAGGAGGATTGCAAGTTTGAGTCCAACCTCAGCAACTAAGTGAGACCCTGCCTCAAAATAAAAAAAATAAAAAGGGCTGGGGATGTGTCTCAGTGGTAAAGTGCCCCTGGGTTCAATCCCCAGTATAAAAATAATAGATCCAGGGCTGGGGTGGTGGCTCTGTGGCTAAGCGCTTGCTTAGCATGTGTGAGGCACTGGGTTCGATTCACAGCACTGCATATAAATAAGTAAAATAAAGGTCCATTGACAACTGGAAAAAAAAAAAGGTTCATTCAGCAGCAATGTCTTTAAAATGGGGATGAAGGAGTAGGTCCCTCAAAGTGTGACTGTGAGGACTAAATGTGAGAATCCACATGAAGTACTTAGTGGCATCTGGTGTAGAAGTAAATGTCAGCTTTGTTATCATCCTTATTTTCACCATTTAAAAATTTGTTTTTGGTACTGGGGATTAAACCCCAGGGATATTTTACCACTGAGCCGCATCTCCAGCTCCCCCTTCTTTTAGGGGTATTGGGGATAGAACTCAGGGGCACTTGACCACTGAGCCCCATCCCCAGCCCTATTTTGTACTTAGAGACAGGGTCTCACTGAGTTGCTTAGCACCTTGCTTTTGCTGCAGCTGACTTTGAATTTGTGATCCTCGTGCCTCAGCCTCCCAAGCCACTGGGATTACGGTGTGCACCACGGCACCCCGGCTATCCCCAGCCCTTTTTATTTTGAGACAGGGTTTTGCTAAGTTGCTGAGGCTGGCCTCGAACTTGGAATCCTCTGGTCTCAGCCCCCAAGTAACTGGGCCTACACGAGTGCTCCACCATGCCTGGCTCTTATCACCATTCTTAAAGGTGTGGATGGAAGGGTGGAGGCAGGGAGAGGGATCAGCATCTGTTGCAAAACTTGGGGTGGGGAGGAGGAGTTGTCCAGTGTAGGTAGGAAGAAGAAAGTTTCAAGA
Source organism: Marmota marmota marmota (assembly GCF_001458135.2). Classification (NCBI taxonomy): domain Eukaryota; kingdom Metazoa; phylum Chordata; class Mammalia; order Rodentia; family Sciuridae; genus Marmota; species Marmota marmota. The sequence continues at coordinate 19,569,003 of NW_025999960.1, read as the reverse complement.
AAGCTCTGAAAAGGATAAGGGGAAAGAAGGCAAGTGACAGAGTCAGACACCAGAAAAGGGTGGCATGGGAGTACCACACGTGGGGAGAACAGCCATCCTTGGGTTCAAGTCTCTGCTGTGTTCCTGGGTCCCGGGAGTGTGGGAGCAGGGCCCAGGTGGCGGGCAGGCTGGACGCTGGGGTTCTGGGGTTCTCTTCCCATTTGGCTACTTGGCTGCTGTCCCAGACCCAGCTTGCTGCCTTTTCTTAGCTGCTTGATTTGGCTCCACCTGTGGGAGATCCTCTTCTCACTCTGCCAAAACCTAACTTCCATCCTTTCTGCTGCAGGACTTGGGGATCAATTCCGTTCCCTTGGCTGTCTGTCTGTCTGATGTCTGTGTGGTCTCCTCAGGATAATTGCTCTGGACAAGTGTAACACCATTCAGACAGATTGTCCTACCTCCTGGCCCCGACATCTCCCACCACTGAATCAAGCCAAATTACCCAGCCCCCCCCCCAAGCCTGGGGCTCTGGTGAAATCCGATTAGTGAGGAGAGAGCTGTGCTGAGTTGACAGCTCCTTCGATAATTGCTTCCCAAGTAAGCGATGCAAATCCACCCACCCACCCAGCTCTGCTCCTCTGCAGGGACCCAGGCATCCAGCCCAGGAGGTGGAGGATACCTGAGTTTGGGAGACTTGAAGCTGTCACGTGTCCCCCATTAGGTGGGCATTAATTGGTGAAGCTGGGCTCTGCTGCCTTGGGGCTGAGATAGGGGTAAGGGGAGGAGAGGCTGAGCCAGGGACCCCACTGGCTCTGCATTTCTGTCCTCTCAGTCCTTGGAGAAGAGACCTATGTACCAATTTCCCTGTAGGTAGAAGGAAGACGTGTGGAAGACGCAGACCAGCAACATCCGAAGCAAAGAGATGTTATGAAACAAATAAATGAACTCGTGGCCTAGCCCTCCTGGTTCTTCAGTTTTGGAAGAGAGGTGGGAATGGGACCTGGGGTGGGGAAGCAGACAGCCTCCTCCATCTGTAAGTCCCCCACCCACCAGGCTGGAGAAGGACATGGAGGGTTAAGTCCTGACAGAAGTGGAGCTGAGCTGTGAGACGAGGTGTCTGGAGGATTGATCAAGCTTTGAGACTTCTGAGCTTGTGCCAAGGATGTGTCCTTGGGATGCAGTGGGCCTTGCTCACTTCATACATCAGGAACCCCTCTCCGCTTCCCTAAGGCAGTGTACTTTTTAAGGACCTATTAATAGCCCTTTCTTTTTTTTTTAATATATATTTTTTTCAGTTATTGATGGACGTTTATTTTATTTTATGTGGTGCTGAGAATTGAACCCAGTGCCTCACACATGCTAGGCCAGAGCTTTACCACGGAGCCACAACCCCAGCCAATACCTTTCTTACTGTCTTCTCTTCCTATATCTTTCTTTCTTTCTTTTTTTTTTTGGTTTTGGTACTGGGGATTGGACGAGAGCTTTGTGCATGCTAAGCACACACTCTGCCACCGAGCTACACCCCAGTCCTCCTTTTGACATCTTTACCTCAAGCTCTTCCCTTCTCTGGCCCCTTCAGCCCACCTCTTGCTGACCTTGGAGACCTGAAAAATACTTTCCTTGCAATCCTGAACTTCCACCCCCAAACCTCGCTCACGCAGGTCACTGTCTTTGTTGAACTCTTCAGGGATGAGTAGCCCCATCTTGTCCTATGTGCTTTGGTATCTGGTATGGCGTTATGGCCCAGATCTTGGGTACTTAGTTCGGTATCTGCCTGAGACCCTGGCTGTGGTAATAATAGCAATGAACCTTGATCAAGCTTTGAGACTTCTGAGCCTGTGCCAAATTCTGCTTCAGGGAGCACAGATTCTGTGCTAGGCATTGTTGGTTTTTCCCCCTGGTTCTGGGGATTGAGCCCAGGGGTGCTCTACCACTGAGCTATATGCCCAGTCCTTTTTTATTTTGAAATGGTCTTGCTAAGTTGTTGCAGCTGATCTGAAACTTGCAATCCTCTTGCCTCAGCCTTCTGAGTAGCTGGGATCACAGTTGTGTGCCACCATGCCACCATGCCTGGCTGTGCTAGGCAAAGCGTTAAGTACCTTACATAATTGAGTCATTTCATCATCATTACAGAAGATACACTTTACAAACATTATCCCATTACATAGCTGAAATAACTGAGGCCCAGAGGAATTAAGTAACTTGCCCAAGGTCACCCCTAGGAAGTGGCAGGGCTGGGATACAGATACAGGCGGCCTGGTTTCACAGCCCGTTCTTTTTCCTCTTCAATGCTTGTTTAAGGTTTGTCGGGCTGAGAGAGGGTCCAGGGTAGTGGAGTTGGGGAAGGTGGCTACCCTGGAAATTAAATATCAGAACTCCCTTCAGGGTTCCCCAGGGAGCTGACCAGGACGACACCTGGTCGTCCAGGGAGGGGAAAACATGGTTTCACTTTCTCCAGTATCCAATTTCTGTTTTCTGCAAGCAGAGGTCCTGCTGCTAGGCCTTCTCCACTGGAGAAGCATGGAGGCAGGAGAAGGGCTGAACGACCTGTCTAGAAGCCGGAGCTGGGAGTCAGAGCTAGGACCTCCAGAAGCCGATAGATGGCGCTCGTGGCCCAACACAGCCCCAGTAGCCCGAGAAACTGAAGGGAAACCGTGAGCGTGTTAACCCCTTCCCCACTGGGCTCAGGGCTGAAAAGCAGACTAGGGAGCCGCCGGGGCCCTTTCCAGCCCAGGTGATCCAACTCTGCAGCTTCTTTCCCAGGTCACAGCCTAAGCCTGTTTCTGCTTCTGCCCTGAAGGTCCTATGCTTCCCAGAGGGCCAGGAGATTAAGAAATGGATAAGGTTGGGTGGAGGGCCCGCCTAAGCCCATGTTTCATCTTTTGGGCTCTCTCTGTTGAAAGTTTCTGGGTCTCTGCTTCTAAGCACCTTCACTTTAGGAGGCTTCCTCACCCCGACCTTCCCTGAGAGACCCACCAGGTGGTGAGAAGCATCAGGGGTTAGAGATAGAAAGGGCCCCCAGATCCCTTTGGGGTCAACTGTGGTAACTCCCTGTGGACTGCTTAAGCCTTGTCTTTTTCTGGGGAGGCCCTGGGGATTGAATTCGGGGGCACTCAACCATTGAGACAAATCTCCAGCCCTATTTTGTATTTTATTTAGAGACAGGGTCTCACTGAGTTGCTTAGCGCATCACTGTTGCTGAGGCTGGCTTTGAACTCTCAAGTCTCCTGTCTCAGCCTCCTGAGCCACTGGGATTATATGTGTGTGCCACCGCGCCAGGTGTCTCAGCCTCTCTTTATATCTGGACTCCCTATCTCTGAGTTTCCTGGGGTGGATAGGCTTTAGGGATAGAAAGAGTTATCTAATTCTTCTAGGAAGTTGAAATCAGGGGAAGGGGCTCTTGGGAGTTATCTCCTTTCTTGTTACTCATTTTACTCATTATTGCCTGCCAGAGGCAGATTTGGAATGGGTAGGGGATGCCAGGATGATAAAGTGTGGAGTGTGAAGTGTGAGGCAAGCGAGTGGTAGAGGGTAGGGTGGGAAGGAGGGTGTCTAAGGGATAGTGGAGATCCTAGAATACTTTTTTAATATGTATTTTTAGATGTTGATGGGCTTATTTTATTCATTTATTTTATGTGGTGCTGAGAATTGAACCCAGTGCCTCACACACGCTAGGCAAGTGCCTTAACACTGAGCCACAACCCTAGGCCCATCCTAGAATTCTTAAACAGTGAGATGACACCACAATGAAGTCCCTCCTCCCCTTATTTTTGTTCTGAAACACACAAATGCATTGATATGAGGAGACAGCAGAGCCTGTTCTAGGAGCTTCCTCTTACTTCAGTCATTCCAAAGAAAGAAGCAAAGATAGGGAGATATACACAGAAGGTGACAGAGGCGCATAGATACAAAGAGGAAGTTGAATAAGAAACTAGAGATAGTGATAAATTTACGTAGGCAGAGAGATGCAAAGACCCAGAGTGGGGAAGAATCTGGTACACATTAAGGCTCAGGAAATAATGGATTTCATGAGGTGGATGATTAATTCAGTTTCCAAAGTCTTGCAGGGGTAGGGATGGTTTCTCACCTCAATGTCAGAGGGTCACTGCTTATAGCTCCCTGAAGCTCCTGCTGTACCCATTAAGTTTTCGTCTGTTGATGGGCTTGAAAAAGGGGTAGCATCCTTGTTCACTCATTTCTTCCTGTTCTTGGGTTCACTGGTCTCCTGCCCTCTGCCCACAGGGAGACATTACTTTGGTGTTCAGAGTCCTGGTTATGCTCAGACATGTGTGCAGGGGTGGGGGTGGGAGGAACTCAGAAGATAATTAGCCTTAGGGGGTTTCTAGATTAATGAAAGTCTTATAATCAGGACACAGAAGCAAATCTGGATAGAGGACAAGAACAAAACTATGAATTGAACAGATTCGGACATTGGTACACTGTACATTGGTACAACCGCATGAGGAGGTGGGGGAATGGATTATTAAGTGCAGCTATGAGATTAGGATTGATTAGGGAAGGCTTCTGGGCAGAGTATTCAAGAGGGAAGATTTGGAAAAGGGAGATTTGATGGTTAAACTTGTATGTCCACTTTCATGGACAGGGATACCCAGACAGTTTGTAAAACATTATTTCTGTTTATGTCTGTGAGGGTATTTCTGAAAGAGGTCTGCTTTTGAATTGGTAGATTGACAAAAGATCATCTTCATCAATGTAGCTGGGCATCATCCAATCTCTTGAGGGCCCAGTGGAACAAAGGTGGAGGGAGGGCAAATTTTCTCTCTTTATGAGATGGAACCTCCATCTTCTCCTGTCATTGGAGACCTGTCTGAAGGCCTTGGCTCTCGGGCCTTCAGGTTCTGGGATTTACATCAGCAAGCTTCCCTGCAACTCCCCCATTCAGACTTGGACAGAATGACACCACCAGCTTTCCTGATTCTCCAGCTTACAGAAAGTTCATCAGCAGATGGTGGAACTTCCTGGCCTCTGCAGTCCTGGTACCCAATTCCAATAGTAAATCTACTCATATAGATAAAAAGATAGATAGCCTATTGGTTCTGTTTTTCTGGGGGAACCCTGACTAACATAGAAGATTATAGGGCTAGGCAGATAGCATAGCAGAAGAAGGAGAAAAGTCAAAATGGTAAATCTATAAGAAGGGCTTGTACAGTAATGGGGGACGCTTGTTGCCAAAGAGTTGTGAGGAGATGCCAGAAATGTTTTGGTACGTTTTCTATATACAGTAATGGCTCCTGGAGGGCTGAAAAGGAGAGCTCATACCTGGAGCAGCAGGGGGACTGGAAAAGGTCTTTAGCCACTGCCAATACCCTCAGATGGGTGAAGGATTGGGAATAGTTGGAGCTTCCTGTAGTTGTGAGTGAATTTTAGAGTTAGGACCTTACAGAGCCCGGCCCCTCACTTTTCAAGACTTCTTGATTCAGCCCTGATGATAGGAATAAACTACAATTCCCAGCGGCGCTTAGAATTATTTTAGCGCGCCTTCCGGGGATTTGTGTATTTCCGGCGGAAGTGGCTCAGGCTACGCCAATCGCCTCCCCTATATAGTTTAGACTACGACTCCCACTGTCCTTTTCGCTGGGCGTGGGGGGACAGGAACCGGAAACGGATGGGGAGCTGGTCCAGGTGAGGGAGCGGGAGGCCGGGAATCTGGGGCGCAGGGGCAGGCTGGGGGCTCTCAGGGCCCTGGGGCGGAGCCGAGCGGGTGGTCCGAGTGTCGGTTCTTCGGGGCCTTCGCTCCGTCTGAAGCCTGCTCCGGCGCAGGGGCAGCCGAGCCAGGGGAACCGCCTGGGAGGCCTGCGGGATCAAGGCTTTCCCGTCGGGCGGAGCCCGCGGGCGCAGGCAGAGGTTTTGTCTGGTGCTGCTGTCGTCGGCCTCCTCGGAACCAGAAAGAGGGGTGAAATAGCCTTTTTGAGTCCATGCTCTAATTTTTTGGTTTAAGGGTTTGCTTATTTTCCCTATGGATTCCTGCAGTGCTTGCAAGGGGCAGGGTGGTGGCTAGTGTCTTGGACTTCTAATAAACTTCCTCGACTTGATTCCAATCTGAAGTCTAGCGTTGGTGGCCACACTCATCTCAGAGTCACACTCCGCTGCCTTTGCACTTAATGTAATTTGATATGGACTAAAAAAAGGCTATTTCACCTCTCTTTCTGGTTCTGAGGAGGCCAACAACACCACCAGACAAAACCTCCGCCTGCGCCCACGAGAAAGCCTTGATCCCGCAGGCCTATTTTATAAAGCATCTACATTTCTTACGCCTTTGGTTCTTGGAGACTTTAGGTAGCATTATCAAATCCTTCCTTTGGGCTCCTGTAATGTTCTGTTCAGGATGTTAAAGCTCAAGTTATACTGGCTTACTGTTAGTTGTTTCTCTGTCCTCTCACAGTAGTTTATATCTTACTGAAAGCCTGAATTTCATTTGAATTTCTTCCCCACCAAGAGAGCCATAGTGCCTGTCACATAAAAGATTCAAATATAGGGAAAAAATTAACAGCTGGTAATAGATTGATGGCATATGTGATTTTCATAGAGGAGAGTTAAATGCCTTGCTCAAGAGCACATTCTTAAAAATGAAACCAGGACTAGAAGTCAAGACAGTTGACTTCTACCCTGTCTTCCTATCAGATCAGGCATTGAAACTCTGGAACACTGAAAATAAGGGCTTGTCACTTTTGCATACCCCCATTCTTGCTGTCTTCAGCTCAGATCTCTAAATGCAAAGGTCTCTAGATCCAGCTTAGACTTCAGAGACATCCTAGAATTAGAGCAGTTATCCCTTAATGTTGCAAAGCATGGTAACCTGAATCATTTGCACTTATCACACCTTTTCACCTTTCATATGAGCCACATGGACTGATCAGTTAAATACTTCTGTGATCAGTCTTGAAAACTTCTTAAGTTGGGCCTCTGAATTTTTTTCTTCTTTTTCCACTTTTCCTAGGCTAGGATCAGAACACAATAACTTGATCTGTCAACCTATTGTGTCAATCTTGAAACAACAACCTCATCTGGGGAAGAGGTTGTACTTGTCTGGAGATTGAAAAGGAGTAGTCCCTGCCCTGTGGGAGGCCCACATGTGATGGAAACACACCCAGAGCCTGGAAAACTGTGAGAAGCAAGCAGAGTGCCAAGTAAGCAACTGAGCTTTGAATGAACTGATGATAAAGAAGCAGAGAAGAGTTGGTTAGCACAGGTTCCCCGGCGATGGGCTTGCCTAGCATGTGCAAGGCCCTGGGTTCAGTTCCTAAACACCACAAAAACGAAAGTAAAACACACATACACACACATACATATACCTTTTTTTTTTTTTGTACTGGGGATTGATCTCAGGGGCACTTGATCACTGAGCCACATCCCCAGTCCTATTTTGTATTTTTTTTAGAGACAGGGTCTCATTGAGTTGCTTAGTGCCTTGCCATTGCTGAGGCTGGCTTTGAGCTTATGATCCTCCTGCCTCAGCCTCCTGAGCCACTGGGATTACAGACATGTGTCACTGCACCCGACCATATACATTTTTTAAAAAGGCTACAGATGTCGTTCAGTACTTGAGTGCTTGCTAACATGCTCAAGGCCTGGGTTTGATCCCTAGCATATGTGTGTGTGTGTGTGTACATACACTCATAAAATAATGGTTCTTTGGTAGAAGGTATTTTTTATTCTTTTTAGTTGTACATGACAGTAGAATGTATTTTGACATGTTATACATACATGGAGTACAACTGATAGAAGGTATTTTTAAACAAGATTGGTAAAGTAAGGATGGCCAGCACTGAACAGGTGTTTGTTGAGTACTTTATAAGGACCAGGACCTTGAATTATGGAGGGAAATTGAACAGGGCCTGGCCTATTACCTACCGAAGTCTAATTGGGGAGGCAAGATGTGAATTTGTGAAGACTCCACTAAGCATGGTGACATGCCTTCACTAACCATCAGAATCACCTTGTTTAAAATGCAGATACTAAGGCCTCACAGCCTCCCTTCTTGTGTGTGGGGTTGGGAATCTATCAAAGGGTGGTTTGAGCTTCATTTTGGAGGCTGGGTATCATTTGGATGAGTGGAGGGGTGGGAAAGTCATAATCCAAGTTGACTGGATGGCTGTTGAATGATGTCTGGTTAACTTAAGGAATCTATTTGGTTGGGATTTTAGTAATGGCATGTGCACGATTTTGGTAGTTTTGGTAGGGAAGCCATTTTGAAATTGTAAGTGGAATGGTCAGTTTGGAACAGTGGGTTTGGATAGGAATGCTGGGAAAGAATGGCTTTGCAATTAACTCCCTTTTCTTCCCTCTTTCTCCCATTCCTCTGCTCACCTATATATAACATCTCATTTCATCCTTATAACAGCACTATGAAGTGGGTATTATTATTCTTAGTATTTGGATGAAGAGACTTGAGGCCCTGACCACGGTTGCATTGCTTGCAAGGCTGTTCTGAGTCTGGTAATCATCCTACTCACCACTGAGGAATCTTGAATGTGTGAAAGAAATTGGGCTTGGGCTAAGGGCTTGTAGAATTAGTGGGGTGGCTGATAAAACCATCTAAGGCAAGATGGGAGTGGGTGGTTGAGAGCATAATGTGGGTTCAAATCCCAGCTTCATTACTTTCTAACTGTGTGACCCTGGGCAATTGCTTGATCTTGCTAAGCCTCAGTCTCCTCGCTTGTAACATGGGAGCAATAATACCCACCTCATGGGGTTGTTATGAAGATCAATGAAGTGTACCTGGCTTAGAGCAATTGCTCACCACCTGGAAGCTATTGTAATTAGCCTTCGCAGATCTCTGGGCTGTGGCTGTGCACCTGCATCTCATTCATCAGCACAGTGGTTTCCAGGACACAGCCATCCTGACTGGACTTGTTTTAAGGATGACATTGTGCAGAGAGGATGCCACCAGTAAATGTGTATTGAAACCTACTGTATGCTCAGCATGGCCTAGGAACTAGTGACTCAGACTCATGCCTAATGGAAGGAGGTTTGGAGTGGGGGATGGTTGGTGGTTTTGGCTCATTTTCTCTGGGTGATGAATAAAGAGGAAGGAAATTAAAAGTGGGGAGGAGAAGATCCTTCATTATCAAGAACTGAGGTGAGCTTGGGCCTACTGGACAATTGATGGATTACTAACATGATTTCCTAGGTCTCTTCTGAGCCCAGGAAAATGGTAGTAGGGGCCCTACCCAGCATAGATTTCTTCCACTCTGGGCTGAGGGCTGATGAGACCTCTGTCCTCCTCTATTCCAGGTGACAGCAGCATGGCTGTACCCCAGGCTTTCCCACTGGGGCCCCTCCACGAGCCTGTAGGTGCCCTGATGGAGCCCCAGCTATGTCCCCAAAGCTTGGCTGAGGGCTTCCTGCAGGAGGAGCTTCGGCTTAATGCTGAGCTAAGGCAACTGCAGTTTTCAGAGCCTGTGGGCATCATCTACAATCCAGTGGATTACGCATGGGAGCCACATCGCGCCTACGTGACTCGTTACTGCCAGGGCCCCAAGGAAGTGCTCTTCCTCGGCATGAACCCGGGACCTTTTGGCATGGCTCAGACTGGGGTAAAGGGCATGGTTTCCCCTGGTGGGTGGAGTGGGAGGCACCAAGGTGGATGCTTGGCTGGGTGTGCTATGGAGGAGGAGCATGTACAGGGCTGTGGACGTGATTGGATCCTCCCCATACACACACTGGCTCCTGTAGTCTCAGACACTCTCTTGGCCTCTCTGCCCGTAGTTAACCAAACACATTAATGGTAGTTCCGTTTCCCCTGTGAGTTGTCCACTAATTGCATCTGAGAGCTCTTCCTTCCGCCATCCCCCATCTTTACCTTCCCTTCCCGGATCTCCCCTGTCCCTAGAGTGGTTGGGGTCAGGAGGGGGACTGCTGGGTCCTCAGGGAGGACTGATTGGCAGGGTGGGTATGTAAGAGAAGCAGGCATTTGGGCAGCCTGGTTCTGTTTCTCAGCTGAGGAGAGATTCAGAATAGCTAGGCTCCAGGGCCCATCTGCTTTCCTTTCAGGGCTCAGGATGAGTGACTGCCTTTCAGAGGGGGTGCTTGGCAGGTGGGGGAGGGGAAGAGGCCTCAGGGCAGGAGGCTCAATCGCTTTTATTGACCCCAACTGGGTGGTGAAAGGTGATCAATGATGATCGATGGAAATGACAGCCTGAGGCTTGGGGCTGGAGAGAGCACCCAGAGAGCGGTGGTCATCCCTGTCCTTTGCCTCCTTTAACCTTGGCGGCCTTTCTTTCTCAGGTCACCTGTCTGTCCCTGTAGTAACCATCAAGCCCTCAATAGGCTCAGATGTCCCTTGTTGGGGAAGAGGCAAACAAATAGGTTTTCTGGATTACAGTCCACAATGAAAAAAATGGAGAAAGAAGGATAGGATCAAAGCGCAGAGCCAGGAGTCCTTGTCTCAGACCTTTGGATTAAGTTGTGTGTGGGGAGTACCCAGACTGGATCCTCCTGAAAGGTGGAAAGGGTTCGTTTGGTCCAGAGCCCAGGCATCAGATCTCTAGTTGAAGCCCTCATGTCTCTCTCCTTCCCTACAGGTGCCCTTTGGGGAAGTAAGCATGGTTCGAGACTGGTTGGGCATTGGGGGGTCTGTGTCATCTCCTCCCCAGGAGCATCCCAAGCGACCAGTGCTGGGACTGGAGTGCCCACAGACAGAGGTGAGCGGTGCCCGATTCTGGGGCTTTTTCCGGAACCTCTGTGGACAGCCTGAAGTCTTCTTCCGTCACTGCTTTGTCCACAATCTGTGTCCTCTGCTCTTCCTGGCTCCCAGTGGGCGCAACCTCACCCCTGCTGAGCTGCCTGCAAAGCAGAGAGAACAGCTTCTTGGGATTTGCGACGCAGCCCTCTGCCGGCAGGTGCAGCTGCTGGGGGTGCGGCTGGTAGTAGGAGTGGGGCGACTGGCAGAGCAGCGGGCACGACGGGCCCTGGCAGGTCTGATGCCAGAGGTCCAGGTGGAGGGGCTCCTGCATCCTTCTCCCCGGAGCCCACAGGCCAACAAGGGCTGGGAGGTGGTAGCCAAGGAAAGGCTCAATGAGTTGGGATTGCTGCCTCTGCTAACAAAATGAGTGTCCCCAGGGCCTGGCCTAGGACAGTCAAGGCCCCCAAGTCATTCTTGCACAGGCAGATGACTACACACCGCCTGGACTGGTGCAACAGGGCCTTCCTGGGCTTTCTGTTGCCAGGAAACATGTTCTTTGATCTGTTGAACTGTCCCCCAGCCTGCAGAGGCAGTCTCTAATTACCAGGGTGAGTAGTTACTCAACTCCTGTTCACCCTCCTGCTTCCTGTGTCCTTGACTGTCCTTTGAGCATTGCCCCTTTTGTCTTACAGTGTTGGCTCCACAGAATCAGCAGAAGGTGGGCTTCTTGCATACTGCTCTACCTCATTATTTCCTTGGGAGTCCCTATGCAACTAAGTATCCTAGACAGGAACTTCAAAAGGTCAAATTTCCTATTTCAGAGAAAAGACTTTTAAAAAAGTCTTTAATTTTTTACTTTTTGTTGACATGTATTAGTTGTACATATTAATGGGATGCAGTGTGATATGTATACATGCATACAGCATGAGTTGACATCCCTTTACCTCCACCACCTCTTTCCCAGCTAGAGGAAAAATCTTGCCAGGATCCTTATCCATCCTCATAGAATAGCTTCTGCCAGCTGATTCCTTTCTCATAGGGATCAGGACAAAATACGGAACATGATGTTCAGAGTGAATTCTAGCGGGGCCCAGTGGTACACACCTGTAATCTCAGCAACTTGGGAGGCCAAGGCAGGAGGATCACAAGTTCAAGGCCAGCCTTGACAACTTGGCAAGACTGTGTCTCAAAAAATAGAAAGAGGTAGGGATGCAGCTCAGTAATAGAGTGCCACTGGGTTCAGTCCCTAGTAATACTCACACACACTCACACCCACACAAACACGTAAATGAACATTTTATGGGAGACTGAGGCTAAATCAGAGGGAGAATTCAGTGTGGCAGTGTAGAAAAGTCAGAAAACCTGGATTTTTATCCTAGCTTTGAGACTCATAAACTTTATTCTTTTTATGTTATTTTTATATTCCTAGTATTCTTTTTGTGAGACTTGTGAACTCTGATGGAAAAATGGATTAACCTCTCTAAGTCTCAGGATCCTCATCTGTAAATGGAGATACCTCCCTCACGGGGTTGTTTGAGGATTAACTGAGAAAACACTTGAAAGTGCCTTGTGATGGCCTGGCACTCGGGTGCTCACTACATAGCTTTCTTGCTTTCTGTCTGGGTTGGGCAGTCATTGCACTACAGAGGAAACCCCTTTCCACTTTGAAAGCCTGGCTGGGGTCGGGAAGTCTTGCCTACCAGAAATGGATCATGACTTTATGAAAACCCAACCTGCCATTCTTCAATTTAAGCATTAAAAGTTCCTAAACTCTTTTGTGGTGGTACTTTTTTCCCCTCTGCATGTCAGGGGTGGGAGATCTGTTGTTGAGATTTTTTTTTCTGTACATACCTCTTCACTGTTTGCAAAAGGTTTTCTTGGGTAGCTGGGGGAGGGATGTAACAGATTTCTAAATGCTTCAGCAAAGCTGCAGGGTGGGGGTAGTGGCTTGTCTAGTAGTTTTTCTGATACTTGGGGCACATGGGAAACAGGGATGGGTGGCCTGGCATCTGACTCATTTCTTTTTGTCTGCTGAATGCCTGGTTGGGTGCCCCTTTTTTAAGAACTGGGAAAGTGAACCAAGTTGGAAGCAAAACATGCCTTGAGATCATCTTATTGAGGAACACATGGTTTACTCCTGATTTCTTGGGACACAGGTCATCTCCAGTTATTTCAAAATTAAGATCTTTAGAATAAATTATCCTCCCCTCTTAGCATAGAAAGGAATTTGACCTGCCTCTTTCCTCAGATCCTGAGAGGGAGATTTCTAAATCCTGGGAATTTCCCCAGTGATAGGTGTGTCTTTGTTATGGTGGGTCCTCCAAACCACACCTGAAATTAACAATGTTGAGATTTGACCATAGACCACACTTTGTGTTGAAATTTGATCTTGGACCATAGCTGAGTTTTATGCTAAGATTTGACTCAGGATGTAGGCTGACCATGCCAGAAAGACCAACTAACACTTGGAGGATTGGGACTTTCTTCTGGGTGATGTATCAGCCTGATCTCCAGGGAGGAGACTGTAACACAGACTGAGTGCAACCACATGGCCCTTTATTTCAATCAATTAGGCCTTTGTAAAGAAACCCTAATAAAAATGTTGAACACCAAGGTTTGTGTCATCTTCCTGGTTGGTAAAAACATGGATGTGTTGGGAAGGTGATATGTCCTGGTTCTATAGGCAAAGGACATGGATGTGTGTTTGGAATACGTCCAGATCTTGCTTATGTTTCTTTGTGTTTGGATGGTCCTGATTTGCATTCTTTTCTGCAGTGTTGGGGAGGGAACCCAGGGCCTTATGCATGCTAAGCACGTGCTTTACCACTGAGCCGTACCCCCAGCCTCTGATTTGTATTCTTTATAATAATAAAGAATGTACTTAAACAATTATACTGTGTTGTCCTGAGTTCTGTGTGTCTCTAGCCAATTATTGAACCTGAAGGGTTGTGGGAACCCTTGTATTTTTAGCCAGTTGGTTAGAAGTGTTGGTGGCCTGGGGACCCCCAAACTTGGGAATTGCATCTGAAGTGAAGATAGTTTTGTTGGGGACTGTGCCCTTAAACCTTTAGAGTATGTGTAGACCCCAGATAGCATCATAATTGCCTTACAGCATTGCACTGTCACATGCCTTAGTCCCCCTTCCTCTTTCTGCCTTGGTGCTATGGTACTAAGTTGTGGGTGCTCTGTGTTGCGAGTCACTGAATTAGGCATTGTGCAATCATTGCAGAGAAAGAAGCTGTTTTGTATTATATATTTAGCTGAGAAAATCAGAGAAAGCTTTCTGGAGGAGGTGGAATTTCAGGTGACCTTAGAGATGGGAAATTTGAGAGCTTAGTTAACAGCATCATTATGTTCAAAGGGTGGTAAGTAGATTAGTGTTGGCTTGGCCTACTTGGGAGAAAAAAACTGAAGAAGTAAGTTGGGGCCAGTTTATGAAGGGTTTTGAGTGCTAGAATAATCTAAGAATTTGCAGTCCAGTGGGGGAAGTCAGATGCACAGAACACCCCCACTGAAAACACCCAGCTATAGGTGGACACCCACAGATGAAGATGAAGGATGTGTTAGTCACCTTAAGAAAGGGGTCTTTTTGTTTATTCATGATGCGGGGGATTGAACCCAGGGCCTTACACATGCCAGGCAAACACTCTACCACTCTACCTACATCCCAGCACAAAAAAGGCTCAATTTCAGTCTGTGGTCACTTGGCCCTGTTGCTTTGGACCTATAGTGGCAATGGTACATCATGGCAGGAGTGTGGGGCAGAAGAGCCTTCCAGTAGCTGGGAAGCCAGGAGAGGAAGGGTGTAGGGCAGCAATATTTTCTTTAAGGACACACCTCCAGCGACCTAGCTTCCTCTCACTAGGCTCCACCTCTTATTAAAGTTTCTGCCACCTCCCAGTAATGCTATAGGTTGGTGACCACGTCTTCAATAGATGGGTCTTTGGGGACACTCAAGATCCAAACCATAGCAAAGAAGCAGGAGGCACAGTAGGTACAGTGGGGCAAGAAATGGAGAGAGAGAGCATTAGTGTGTAGGGAGGACATCCTAGGGGCACAGCAGATTCTGGGTTAAAGCCCAGACTCGGGGTAGAACCATGAGATGGTGGAGGCAGAGCTAGGTAGTGCGCAGAGGTACTTGGATGGTAGATACCAGGATGATGTCTTGAAGGTCGGGTGTGAAACAGTCACTGTCTGATCTGGCTTCAAGTGGGGCTGTGCCCTCAATTCCTGGGGTATAATAACTTGTCAGGGAGATGATGATTAGGGTCCTGGGTCTGCCATTTCCCAAGTGCACTGTATTAGAATAGTCTGCTAGGGCTGCCATAACAGGAATACCGCATAGAGCATGGCTTAAACAACAGACTTATCTTGTCAATTACGGAGACCAGAAGTCCCAAATCAAGGTGTTGGCAGGTTGGATTTCTACTGAGGCCTCTCGTGTTTATGTTTTGTTTTATTTTATTACTGGGGTGGTGGGGGGTTGAACAGGGGTGCTCTACCACTGAACTACATCCCTAGCTTTTTTTTATTTTGAGGCAGGGTCTTGCTAAGTTGCCCAGGCTGGCCTTGAACTTGCGATCCTCCTGCTGAGGCCTTTCTCCTTCGATTGCAGAGGAGGTGTCTTCACCTAGTCTTCACATGACTTTTCTTCAGGTGTATCTCCTTGGTGTCCCTCTCCCTTCTCAAAAGGACACTAGTTGTATTGGATAAGGGCCCCAGCCTATTGTCTCATTTAACCCTAAGTATCTCTATGGGGCTCTGTCTTCAAATACAAAGTCATTAGGGCTTAATATCTGAATTTTTGTGGGACACAATTAGTCTATAACAGATACTCAAAGTCATATCACTTTTTTTGTTGTTGTTCCTCACCAATGTTAACCTCAAATAGGAAAGGACACTTGGGAATGCCCCCCTTTTCTAGTCTGCAGGGTTGGAAGATAGTCTGGCAGCTTAGCTAGTTTACCAGACTTAATGTCACCAGATTTTCTCTTACCTCCCAGTTTATTCTTGAGTAGTTTCTTTAGTGCAAATGGGAATATCCTAGGGGAAGAAAGCTCACTGTTTTTTCTTGAGCCAAAGGGAATAGAGTCTTCTGCAGCTACTTGACAGTATTCTGAGAAGTCCAAAATCAAATTGAAATAATTTGGGTCATCTAGAATTTTGTAGTTCAGTACAGTAGCCACTAGCCATGTGTGGCCATTTTAACTCAGGCTAACTAAAATTAAGTAGAATAAATACAGTTTTTTTTAGTTCACTAGCCCTATTTCAAGTGTTCAGTAGCCACACATGACTAATAGCTACAGATGGAATAACACAGTTATGTAACATTTCTGTTATTGAAAAAATTCTTTAGGACACCATTGATCTAAGTATCAGTGGCTTACAACCCTCCCTGTGAATCAGAATTAACCTGTGGAGGTTTAGAAAATTCAGTGTTTCAGTTCCACTTCAAGAAATTTTGATTCAGGAGACCTGACATGCATCTGGGTATGTCTTTAACAGAATCTCTGTGCTCCTGTTATGCAACCAAGATTTATTCTTCAAGGTCCTCTGAAGGCCATGAAGGTAAGGAGATGGTCTCTTATTTTCCTGTGTAACCCTATACCTGGCACAAAGTAGATGTCCAGGTCAACTAGGCCAGTAATGCATAAATCTAGCGTAGGAGAACTACCCTGCATGGCCACCCAGAAACTTGAGTTTGTCTAGAGTTTGCTGCTTTCATCCTGTGATGGTGATTCAGGTTCTGGTTTAGAAGAAGGCTGGAAATTTAAAAGTCCCACCTTTTAAAATACATACACACCTGGCACAGTGGCACATGCCTGTAATCCAAGTGACTAAAGAGGCTGAGGCAGGGGGATCACAAGTTCGAAGCCAGTCTCAGCAATTTAGTGAGAACCTTTCTCAAAATTAAAAAGGGCTGAGGATGTGGCTCAGTGATAAAGCACTCCTGGGGTCAATCCCCAGTATCTAAAAATAAAATAAAGCAAAATACACACATCCTCATACTCAAACTCAACTTGGTAGAGACAAGGCTGTGTTTGGGGACACTTTTGAGACTCTGAGGGGTAGAGTGTCTGGGGAAGAGAGACTCTCACCAAGTTTCCCACTTACTTCAACAGGATGGCTTAAAGGACGATTGGGTCTTGAGTTCGAGCCTTGTGTGATCTCTCATTTTCCTTTCTCATTTCAGCAAACACTTGTTGATGTGTGCTGTGAGTCATTCCTGTGTTAGACACTGTAGGGAGTGACAGAGGTGAATTAGATAATTTTTTGCCCTCATGCTGGTCACTCTCTAATCCTGGGAGATACAAGCATATAATATTAGTATAAATCAATCTAAAAGCATGTTGTGAACACGTTATCAACACAGCACTCTGGGCACAATGAGAGAGGAGGTGTGGGTAGAGGGGTGTGTGCCTGTAGGAAGGGGCTGCCACTGGAAATTTTTTATTCCTTGCTAGATCTTACCATCTCCATGGAGTGGATATTTGAAAATGGGAACCACTATGTCAGATTTGTCTAAGAATTTTTCAGTTCCAACTACAAAGTTTTAGGAAACAGGATGAGGGGAGGGATCGAAGACCCAGAATTAGCCAGGAGCCAAGGATTGGACATGGCACTGTTGAAGATGGGGAGTAGAGCCTCCTGTCAGAACAGCTCTCTTGTTCTGTAAACTTCTGGGATGGGAAACTGCAGCAAATTGTGCCAAGGATTGTTCAGGTGCTCTATCAAAAATGACTGAAGCCTGAGCCGGGCATGGTGGAACATGCCTGTAATCTCAGAGGCTCAGGAGGCTGAGACAGGAGGATCACAGGTTTAAAGCCAGCCTCAGCTATGACAAAGCACTAAGCAATTCAGTGAAACCCTGTCTCTAAATAAAATACAAAATAGGGCTAAGGATGTGGCTCAGTGGTCAGGTGCCCCTAAGTTCAATCCACAGTACCAAAAATAAAAAGACTAGAAATGGGCTGGGGTATAGTACAGTGGTAGAGTACCTACTTAGCATGCATGAGGCCTGGGTTCAATTCCCAGCACCACATGTAACCGGGGCCAAAAAAGCTAGTGGTAGAATGGAATAAGGCAATAGAGATTGTGACCTTTTGACTCTTTGAATATACTTGCTTAGGAGGAAGTAGGTTGACTATTTTCTAATTTTCTCTAAACCCCAAAGAACAAAATAACTTCAACTGAACTATGAGACATTGAGGTTCAACACATGGATAAAATTCCCAGATGTGACCATCAGGTGATGCAGAAGTAAATTGCTTCGGAAGAAGCTGAATTGCTTCCCCTCCCCCCAGGGCCTTAATGTCAACCTGGCCCAAGCCCAAGTTTGCTAGTGAAGTTTGAATTATCAAGTATTTGGGGAAATTCTCTCCCTGCTTGTTTTGGCCCTCACTCTCAAAAACAAAGCAAACAAAACAACTGCAGCAGAATTTTCCTTCACATCTTCTGGCCCATTCTTCTGCCCCTACCGCCCACTCAAAGCTCAAAGCTCCTTAGCCTGACGTCAGTGGCTAGGCCCTGCTTGCAGAGGGGATGGCTGAGAGCCCAGAACAGTCCTCCAGTGTGGCCTGTGCCAAGCCGGGTTGCCATTTCCATTTTCATTAATTGAAGTAGCTTGACCCTGATCATTTCAGGCCAGCAATTTCCTGTCTGCTAGTTGGGAGTGTGTGGAGGACATGCCTCTGCAGGTCATTCTGTCCTTTCATCTACCTTGATGGTGCTAACGCCTCATTCAGGCTGCAAAAGTGAGCCTTCTAATGCGGTTGATAGGGGAGAAACCCAGCCTCACCCAAATACCCAGCCTCACCTCTTGGGATCTTTATCTCTTTGGAAGACCTTCCTGGTGTCTACCCTCAAGCCTACCTGTTGTAATTTTGACTCAATTTTGTTTCTTTGTTCGATTTTTAGGATCTTGCTTACACATGTGGTTGAGTCTCAGAATCTCATGTGAGGATACTTTCTGCTGTGGCTGGGAGAAGAACAAGATGTCCTTGAGTAGACTTTTGCCTTCCAACCCTGGAAAGGCACACAGAGGAGTGATGAGGGTGTGTGATGGCTTTGCTCTGAGTGTGAAAGTGAATGAGCGCTTTGGTCCTTACCTAGTATTCAGGAAGATCTGTGTGTCACCCCTTTGAGATCAGAGTTAGTTCCCATGTTTGGTAGGGTGGCTCTGTAAGTACCATTAGGAGGTTGGCGCTTTCCCCTGGAGCCGTGGGTCTCTGGTGTTTTCTGTGCATTCGTGTATTTTTGCCATCCATGGGATCTTAAAATCTTCCAGATGGACACTCATGTCATTGAGTGTGACACGTCTTTGCTGCTGTTGTGGCTCTGTGTGTCTGTGGTATTTTTTTGTGTAGCCTCTGAGTGTTCGGGCATCTTCAGGGGGGCTCGTGTCTTTCCGAGTGTCCTCTGGCTCTGCTGGGGAGGGGGAAAAGAAGGAGCCTCGACTCAAGGGGAGCCGTCGGGTGGGGGAAATGTGCTGGGAGGGGGTGTGCTGCAATCTGTGACTTGGAAAACAGACGTGCGGAGCGTGCGGGGCGGGGGCGGGGGTCTCTCNNNNCGCCACTCCCGCCTCGACACTTTTCCCCCCTCGCCTTCTCGGCAGCCTTCTGGTCTGTCGTGTGCGCTCTCTGCCCCTGGGTCTCTGTCTCTCCATCTCTCGGGTCCATCCGCCTCTCTCGGTCTCTGGGGGCTGCTCGGAGATCTCTGTACGCCTCTTCCTTTTGGCCTCTCCACTCTCGCGGCCGTCTGTCGGTCTGTCTCTTTCTCCCTGGGTGTCTGCCCGTCTCTGGCTCCTGCCATCTGTCGGCTTTGACTTCTCTCGCTGCTGTTTCTGCCTCTGACTTTGACCTTTTCTCCTGGCCGATGTGGTCTGGCTTCTCTCGGGCTCATCATCTCATCCCAGCCCCTGTCTGTCGTTGCCAGTTTCCTTGTCCCTGGCCTTCTGAATCCTCCCAGCCCCACACATTTCCCCTCAAGGAGGCCTCACCGCACCACCTGCCCTATGCGCCTTCACTGCCCAGCGCCATCTCCCTTCCGCCCCCACAGCACTGCCCAGCCTCCCTCCCAGCGCCGGTGGAGAAGGCCAGCAGACTGGGAGAATCAGGGAGGGGAGGAGGCTGGCATAGTTAAAAAGAGGGGTGGGGTAGTGGACTAAGCATGATGGGCTCCGGCCCAAGGGGAAGATGGTAGGAGTAAATATGTCGTGAGTGAATAACTGGAAGAGACCCATTCTTCCCTGCATTCTTTAGGAGCAGAGCAGAGAAGACTGTCCCGTCCAAAGTCAGGGGAATACGGCTGTCCCTGTCTGGGGGTCCCCAGGAGTGCTGAAGAGTTGTGAACCCATCAGGGACTGAGGCTCCGCTGGGGTTAGGGTGGAGAGTGGGCACTTCCTGAAGAGCCAGGTGGGCCAACACCAGAGAGCTCCCTGAAGCCAGTGCCGGAGGAAGACAGAGAGCAAGAGTCATTTCATTTCTCACATGGGATCTGCCTCCTCTTCCTCTTCATTCCCTTTCTTATCCCCACTCAGACCCCGCAACATATGGAACCTGTCGTTTACCAGATGCTCCATGCCCACGCAGATTTAGGGGGCAGAGCTTTCCTGGCAGAGAGAACATCAAGGGCAAAGGCCCTCATGTGAGCTTGTCTGGTGTGCTGGAGGAATGGGGCTGAAATGGCTGGAGCCGAGAAAGAGGAAATGGGAACCCAGATCACATAGGGCTAAGAAGTCACAGTAAGGCTTTAGCATGCACGCTGGTAAGATGGGAAGTCACTGGAGAGTCAGAGCAGGGGAGTGATATGATCTGCCTTGTATTTTAACAGAATATTCCTATTACTGTATTGAGAATAGATTGAGAAAACAAGGGCAGAAGCCGAGAGACCAGTTAGGAGTCCATTGCAGTACCAAGTAAGGGATGATGGGGGCCTGGTCCAGGGAGATGACAGGCAAGATGGCAAGGAGTAGTCACAGCCTGGTATTCTTTGTGGAGTCAGCCAAGGGATCTAATTATGGGTCAGATGGAAAGTATAAAAGAGAGAAGTCAAGGCTAGGGAGATTGAGATTTTGGGGGCTTGAGTGACTGGAACATTGGACTTGCCATTACCTGATATGGGGGACTATTATAGGAGGAGCTGGCTTGGGGAGACAAGCTTTGGACACAACAGGCTTGAGGTGCCTGCTAAGCATTCAAGTAGAAGAGGCTAGTGGGCAGACACATGCACAGGTCTGTAGTTTAATGTGAATTCCAGGCTGAGATAGAAGTGAGAGTCCTCAGTGACACTGGATGAGATACTCTAAGGAGTGAATGCAGATTAAAAAAAAAAAAGACATCCAATAAAGGACAGAGTCTAAATACTTCAATATTTTGAAGTTGCAGGGCTGAAAAATCAATGCTGATGAGGATTTGGGGACTAGGTGTGAGGAGATCTTGGCTTGATCATTCTTCCTTCACAGCCACCACAGAGGCCAGGCTACTCTCTGGGCCTCTGCTTCTTTTCCCTTCAGACTCCACACAAGAGCCACCCCTGCTCCTGTCCTCTCCAGCTTGGTCACCTGAATCAGTCACCATTTTATCCCCAATGCCTATCAGTCCTTACAAGGGCTCCTGCAAGTGAGCTTTCTAGTTGTAGAGCCAGGGAAAGAGAATGGAGGTTAGAAGGGACCTGAGGGTCTTGGTTCACCTTTACTGTTTTCCTAATAGGGACACGGAGGTCCTAAGAATCAGGGAACTTGTCCAAGGTCCCTCTGCCAGCAGGTGACCAGGGCTTCCAAAACAGGGTTGAGTGCCCTTCATACCCACCCACCCTGCCTTTCCCATCACTTCTCCACAAACAGCAAATGGTCACTAAGCCCCAGCTTGTGCCCACCAAGGACTCTGAGGCATCCAGTGGAGACAGAGATGCAGTTCTCATTCTCAAGAAACATCAACTGAGGACCAGAATAGTTATTTTTCTTTTTTCATATCTTCTCTTTCATTCCTTATGACTTAACAACCGGGACTCTCCTCTTCCCCTTCCATGCTCTAGGTCTTTCCTTCCCTCCAAACCTTACTCTGACCCTTTCTTTAGAACCCCTCCCCAGATTCCCTTGGACTGCCTAATGCGCCAGGTGGCTGGACCCTGAAACAAGAGGCAGTCATCTTCTTTCCCTCACTTTCTCATCTCAATACCAGTCCTTATGCTGCAAGTTCTCTCAGCTCTGTCACAAATGGTGTCCCACATCTGACCACATCATCCCACTGTCTCCCCTGTACAGTCCTGGCCACGTCCTGTTTCTCTTACCTATGCTGCTGACACTACTGCCCCGTCTGGCTCCCCAGCAGTCTCTTCTCCACACAGCAGCCAAGTCCCCCAGTCCCCCAGTACCATCTCCAGACCTTATGTGCTTCCTACTAATTTTGTGTCCTTCAAACCAGTCTGCCTGCCCTGTGGTCCCCCTCCGTCCCTCTCAGATCCTGTGGTAAAGGGTGCTGGAGGGGCCTGGTTGACTTCAAGGTGGTGTTTGAGGAACCCATTGTTGGAGGCCATCTGACTGGGAGTCAGGATGTTATCCTGGAGGGGACCTTAAGGTGGAGATCAAGGAGTAGGGTTGAGTATGTCTCTGAAATGGTGGGGGGTGCTGGGGAGTCTTGGGTTCCCTCATTCCCATTCCTCATTTTCTCTGTTTGTACTGTGTTCTCTCTTGTTCTCTTCCCTCTGTCTCACTGACTGATTCTGTTTTGATTAGGAGGTAGAAGGATCCCTCACCAGCCCCAGGGCCTTAAAAGATTCTCCAGTCAAATGTAACTCTGTCCTGGCCCAAACTCCCTCCCCCCTGGGGATGTGGGCTTGAATGACCAGGTGGGAACATTTATCCTGTCCTCTCAGCTTGGGTACCTGAATCAGTCACCATTTCATCCCCAGTGCCTATCAGCAGTTGGCACCCAGTAGGTGTTTATTATTTGTTGAATGGACAAATGAATGAATGAATGTCTCAGGCCTTCAGCTTTCCCATTGCATACCTGATCTGGCCTTTTTGGCTTTAGGCTACTGATTTCAACTTTAGTTTTGTGGTACTGGGGATTGAAGCGAGGTCACTCTTACCACTGAGCCACATCCCCAGCCCTTTTTAGTTTTTATTCTGAGACTGGATTTCACTAAGTTGCTGAGGCTGGCTTTGAGATCTTCCTTCCTCAGCTTTTATAATAGTTGGGATTGCAGTGGTGCACCATTGTGCCTGGCTGTAGATCATATTTTGAGGAGCAAGACTCTAAAAGGAGATGCCTTTCAGGCAGAAGGTATCCTCAACCTCAAATTGCAAGACAGACTGATGAAGATTGAGGGGCACTGAGAGATAGTGAAAAAGAGAACCAAAGAAAGGAGGTCCAGGGCTTCTGTTTTTTTTTGTGGACCTGGGGATAAAACCCAGGACCTCATGCATTCTAGTCAAATTCTTACTACTCAGCTGGGGCGAAGGGGGTGATGGGAGAAGGAGAAACTGTAGGGGCCTGGTGTTAATCTGCATTAAGTAGGACTTTTGATGAGGAATCAGTGTTTTGGTATAAAGGCAGGTTTGCTCTGTATGCTTTAGGAAGCCACAGAAGGAGTTCCATGAGGAGGTATGTGTTTTGGAAGGGCTGCTTCTGGGAGGTCTTTGCATCTACTGTTTACCTGACTAATAGAATGGGACCCTTCTCTGTGGATTGTCTCTGTGTTTGTGCTCACCCAATGCTTGGTCAGGCTATGAAAGTGAAAGGATTGTCCCTGTGTTGAGCAGAAGCTGGGGGTGGGTTTGATTTTCACTTTCCCTGGTATTTCCTTCAACACCAGCATCCCAAGACCTTGTTACCAATGTCTGATGCTTTGGGACTTTTCTGCTTAGATGCCTCCAGCACTGGCCAGAACAGGTGCTATTCTTCCTAGAAACTAAGTTCTTAGTTTAATACCTATGTTCTTCACACATAGGCTTGTATGGGCTGGACCCTTTCTTTCTGGCTGCTGGGGAAGGGGCAAGATTTTTTGTTTGCTTTTGTGGTGCTGGGCTGGAAGACAGGACTTTGAGCACGCTAGGTAGGTGCTCTACCACTGAGCTGTACCTCCGGCCACAGGTAACATTTTTGTGATTACTTATGGGAGGGAGCCATAAGTAATCACCCTAGCCAGGGTCCATTTCCTTTTTCCGGGTATGTTCCCTGTCTCCTGTGCCTGAGGTCGCTCTCTTTCTGGTACTTGTTCCTCCTACAGGCCTGAAATTGTGTCAACAGGAAGAGCAGATTTTGTTTCTGTGGGAGGTGTGGGGTGTTATTTTCATTTGATCTTCTTTAGTTGCTGATGATCCTCATGCTGATGTGCTAACAAGCAGAAGAAGCCAGGGGCAGCCACTGGCAGCCTTGCTGGAGGTGGATAGACTGTTGCAGGGACTTAGTCTCAAATAGGCCATTAAGAGTGGAAGGGTAGCTGAAAGGATTTGGGGGAAAGAACCAATAGAAGGGCTGCCACTGTCACCGTGGACTCAGTTTCTCTGCCCTGGGAAGATTTCATGGGGACCCTTCCTTTCTGGGGTTCCATGGCCTTTGCCTTCCATGTTCCTCACTGTTCTCAGCTCTTTTAGCCCAGCTTCTTTTGCAGCAAATGTGCTCTGCACGTGTCAGGCAAAATCTTCCTGAATGCACAGAGTAAAGTCTATGTCCCTGATGTCAATCACATCTTTTTTTTTTTTTTGGTACCAGAGATTGAACTCAGGGGCACTGGACCACTGAGTCACATCCCCAGCCCTATTTTGTACTTTACTTAGAGACAGGGTCTCACTGAGTTGCTTACCTCCTCACTGTTGTTGAGGCTGGCTTCGAATTCATGATCCTCCTGTCTCAGCCTCCCAAGCGGCTGGGCTTACAGGTGTGCGCCACTGTGTCTAGCTCAATCACATCTTTGATGCAAAACACATAGTAGTGCTCATTACCCGACTGATGAACTTTCTGGTAGAAGTGAGGGTTTTTTTTTTTTTTTTTTTTAGAGAGAGAGAGAGAGAGAGAGAGAATTTTAATATTTATTTTTTAGTTTTCGGTGGACACAACATCTTTGTATGTGGTGCTGAGGATCCAACCCGGGCCGCACGCATGCCAGGTGAGCGTGCTACTGCTTGAGCCACATCTCCAGCCCCAAACATTTACTATTTTTTAAATTTGTTCTTTAGTAACATTTATTCTTTTTAATGAGAACAGTGTTTTGTAGTTAATATTTTTTTTTAGAGAATTTTTTTTTAATATTTATTTTTTAGTTGTCGGCGGACACAACATCTTTGTTTGTATGTGGTGCTGAGGATCGAACCCGGGCTGCACGCATGCCAGGCGAGCATGCTACCGCTGAGCCACAATCCCAGCCCCAATATTTTTTAATTGTAAGACTGGGGTTGTGGCTCAGTGGTAGAGTGGTCGCCTAGCATGTGCAAGGCCCTGGGTTTGATCCTCAGCACCACATAAAAAAACATTAATAAATAAATAAAATAAAGGTATTGTGTTCAACTATAACTAAAAAATAAATATTAAAAAATATTTTTTAGTTGTAGATGGACACAATATCTTTATTTATTTAAATTTTTGTGGTGCTGAGGATCGAACCCAGAGCCTCACACATGTGAGGCAAGTGCTCTACCACTGAGCTACAGCCCCAGTCCCCAACTTAACTTTGAGTGCCACTGAGAAGGTAATACCAGGCACAGATTTAAGAACTTTATGTACGTTGTCTCATTTAATCATCACAACAACAGTGATTATAACTCATTTTGCAAATAATGAAATGGAGGCACAGAGAAGTCAAGTAATTTGCCTGCAGTCACACAGTTAATAAGTGGCAGGGCCAGGATTTGAGTTCAGGAATTTTGGCTTGGGGAATCTGCTTTCCCTTCAGAGATGCTATTTCACACAACTCTTGGAAAACAGCACAATTTTTACTAGCCCAGATGCTTTGAGTAGTTCCTGTGGGTCTGTCCCCAAGCCCGTGGCCTCAGTCTACCTCTGCGACACTGCTGGCTGTGGTGTCATCTCTGTTACAGCACAGACAGCTCTGAAATCTGGTCAGATTGCCAGCCCTAGTCAGGGCCTGAAGGGATTTATTGGTGGCTGCCCCCAGGGATCTGGGACAAGTGTTTTCCTCTCCAGCCTTGCTGTGCAGCCTCCCAGGCCGACAGCTCCCTCGTTCCGGCCCATCGGCCCATCTCAGCAGCTGATTTAACTCTGTGGCTGGGGATTTAGCTGCTGTCCTGGCTCCTACTATAAATCCCTGGGCGAATAACCAAGCTCTGCATCAAATCTGCCCACAGAGGAGTGAGCAGGAGCAGATGGTTACCTTGGCTATGGGGCAGAGAGGGCAGGGGCAGTTGGGGAAGGTTCTGAGCCCCTTTGTCCACCCCTCCTCAAACCCAGGCTACACATGGTTCAAGCCTGTGGGGTCCCCTAACAACTCTCCAAGTGTCTCCCATCCCACAGCACCAGCAGGTTCTGGTGATATGGAGTCCAATCCCCGCCCCATTTGAAGTTTGTTTGCCCGACATGGCCAGAGAGGAGAACCGACTAGCTTCCCTGGTTTTGGACTTGCTTTTGAGTTTAGCATTGCTTGGTTTTCTGGGGCCCTGCACTGTATTGAACAGAGGTGGGCTCTGCTCTCCCAAGGCTCAAGCTGAAGTGAGTGCAAAGGACCCTAGGATTTAGGGACTTGGATGGGGGGCTGAGCAAGCTTCTGCAAAGAAGGCCATAGTGGACTGGATGAACTCCCAAAGGGTAGAAAGTAAAGGAGGGAGAGTTGGAGTAGCCGTAATTGGAAGCCCCACACCTTTCACCTTGTAACCTGAACTGAGGAACTCAACCTGGCTGCTCAGGGGTCCAGGGGATTGGACCTGGGGATGAGGTGGGATTGGGCAGGGCCATCATTTTTATCAAGGCCTCTTGCTTTTCTGGCTTCCTCCTGAAGCCTCTTCCTCAGGCTCCGTCAATGCCTCTCCCTGCTGCCCCCTACCTGTCCCCTGGCTCCTTTCTTTCCTTTCCTTGGGCAGTTTCCCTCCTCTGGACAGTACTTTTTTGCTCCACTGACTGGCTAGTGGTGGGGGGATTGGGCTGGAGCTCGGGGCTCTGGTTTTGCTCCCCACAACCACACACGGTCTATAGCCTGTCCCTGGTGTCCATGCCATTTTGTTCTTCCACTCCTCATCCATCTTCCCTGTCCCTCTCCCAGCCCTGGAGGAGGCAGCCTCCTCCTGGGAGATTACAGACACTGAATCAGCAGCCAGCGCCTAGGTTCTGCTGACGGCGGACTTTCTGCCTCTGAGGGCTCTGTGGTGGGATGAGGGCCCCTCCTGGGGCCTGGAGGTTTGGGGTGGGGAGAAGAACAGGTGCATGGAGAGGGAAAGATGAAGAGTGCAAGGTGAAGGACCAGGAGGGAATTTGGAGAGATAAAGGGAGAGGGGGGGAAAGGAGAATTAGAAAGAGAAAAAAACCAGAAAAACATGGGCGAACAGTGAGGGAAGGGAAGGAAGAAGCAGAGGGTGGGAGATGGAAAAGAAGGCCCAGGAGGGAGGAGGACTGGGAATTAGACACAGCTTGCAGGCCCAGGGCCCTGCCCTGCTGTCCCCTCCCCTAGGGACCAGGCGGGCAGGCCTCTTGGAGGCCAAGTTCACTGGGACTGGGCTGTGGTTGAGGCTGGGCTCGCAGGCCCTGGGTCTGGGGCTCTGCCTTGCGCCTTCCTCTCCCTCACGTGGTGGTTTTGTACTTCATCTTGTTTGCGGGGCGGCTGGGCCTGCTCTCGGGGTTTAATGATCTGTGCCATTATTTATAGCTTTGCGCGCCGAGAAACACACTGAATTTATCGCTTGCTTCTATAAATAACCCTGGCAAACGGGTGCCCAGGGAGGAGGGCAGGAGGAGGAGGGAGAAGCAAAGAAAGGAGAGATGGGGGGTAGGGCAGCGGAGGTCTCCGTGGACTCTGTCCTTAAAATGGGGTGACATGTGTGTACAAGGACAGCAGAGGCTGGCCGGACTGTTGGAGTGTGGGTGTGTATTTAAGCATGAGTTGATATAAACAGGACGGCGTGTGCCCTGTGATGAGGCAAGTGGTTGTTTGATGTTGGGGGGGGCATGCGCCAGTTGATGGTCACTGTTTGTATTTGTGTCTGGTGCCGTGCTGGTCACAGCGAGGTTGAAAAAGGACAAAGCAACCCCAAGAAAGGGCTGGCCTGTATGTGGCTGGCCAATGAGGATTCGAGGAAGGGGTGAGGAAGAGTCAGCTTCCCATCTCTGTGGTGGGGTGCCAGGAAGACTACTGTGAAACTCTTTTTCTAGGTGTTCGATGGCAGAGGAGGAGACCTGAGGAGACGGCTAAGCCAGTGAGAGGAGGAGCTCCTAGTGTCTTATTGGATGGGGGTCAGGGTCACCTGTTCCAGGACCCAGGGGGTCTCTGGTTTTGGGGCTTGGCGGTGGACAGGTGCGATTGGCTGCAGTACTCCTTATAGAGTCCTTCTGGCAAGTCCTGGCCCAGGGTAGGAGTGGGCCTCTGCTCAGGCCTGCCTGCACCCACAAAGCCAAGTGCCGGCTGCTGTAGCCTGCTGGGCGAGCTGTGCCTGCTCTTGGCAGCCCGTGGTCCCTGCCACAGGCTCCTCACCCCAGGACAGCCCAGGAAGGGGACCCTGGCACTGTGTGGCCAGAGGGCCCTGGTCCTGCCTCCTCCCCCTCCCCCAGCCCGCAGTCTCCTTCTGCTTAGCTCAACCACACAGGCCGCTGCTGCAGCGATTAACTCCGGGAAGCGCTCTGCATCTCTAATGAGGACATTTGCATATATAACGAAGAACCTTCACAGGTGTTGGTGAAGCCACCCCTCCCCTTTTCCCTTTCTTCTCTCCTGCCAGCTGCCACCCTGACCTGTGGCTCTGGGGGCGGGGGTGTCTCCTTTGGTTGGGCTGAGAGGTTCCAGATGCAGGTGAGTTGCAGGGGCTCCTCTCTTTGGGTCAGAAACAGGGTACAAGCTCATTGTGTCAGGGTGCAAACCCATTGTGTCAGGGTGCTTGGACAGGCCCTGTGTCCTGTGCACACACACAGAAAGGAGGCACAAGGTCAATGCACCCATCTCTGCCCAAGTACACTGCAGCATGTGGCAATGTACCCAGGTCCCTGCAAGTATGCAAAACACGTCCCAGGCTGCACCCACGCCAATGTGCCGTGCACAGGCTGCCGGCACAGGCTCCTTCACACTCACATCCTGGCACGGGTGCAGGCAATTAGAGAAAAATGCACCTGCACCAACACTTTCTCCTCCAAACAGGGCCCCTCCTCCCGCCTTTCCCCCCTCCTTCATGGAGTCATCAACCCTTATTTGGACCAGAAAACTACTCACCCTCCTTATTCAGATCTATTAAACACAGGAGAGGCCATTTTCCTTTTTTAAAGAAAGAGTTAAGAGAAGACATTGCATCCAGATAAATAAATGATTCGGAAGGGGGAGAGAAAACACCAGGGCCAGGGTGGTGGTAGGGCCTCGGGTTAGGGGCTAGATGCAGGTGGAGGGATGTCTGCCAAGGAGTAGAGCCAGGGTCGCTAACGTCCCCACAAGGTCATTCTCAGGTTATCCCCAACAGCCATGACTCTCCTGCTGCAGACCAGCCAATCCCCACACACAAGGCCTCTCCTTGCCCTCCTGTTGGTCTTATGAAGCCATGTGACCTTCCTCCTCTCTGGCAGCTGCCCCTGATGATGGATGCAGCTGCTCAGTTGTACCTGTTGGGGGACAGGGACTGCACAGCTCCTAATTACCTCTTCTAGAGCAAGCTGGGGGCTGGGCTGAAGGAGGCCCCCTCCTCTTCTTGGGCGAGGGATGACATCCTGAGCTAGAGCAAAGCCTGGGGGCAGACTTACCCTGAACTGTCCTGGGGGATGGGGCTCTGGGAGGTCCCCTGGAACTGGGGATGGAGTGGGGGAGTGCTTCTGGAAGGCTGGTAGAGGGAACAAAAACACATCACAGCCACAACACCAGTGACTTGGGACACTGGGGTAGGATGTTAAATAAATGACCTCCTGCCAAATTCTTCCCACAGAGGGTAAGACTCAGGTTAAATATCAAGTGCCTGGAAGTCAGAGATGAGGTGCACTTGAGCAGGGGACAGAACCGTGGGTTAGAGGTTTGAAAGGCTTCTTAGAAGGTGAATCAAGTCCTTGTTTTCCTGCCCAGTGAGTGGCTCAGGGCACACAGCTACAGAGGCAGCCTGGAGTTAGAGTAGGAGGGCTTGGATAGAATGTGGGACGATGTCTTGGAGGGGTGGGTTTGGTGACACTGACTGGACATTTGAGGAGGTTATTACCTTTGAGGCTCTGGGTCTGGACTGGCTTGAGGAGGGATGGGAAGACCTCCGGATTAGAAATGAGGAGTACTTCTGCAGCCTTCTCCTCTGGGCCACTGAGGCCTTAGGGGTTCAAGGCAGCGGGGAGGGAGAGGCCCCAGCTAGAGGTGGGCTAACAGACAGTAAAGGAGCAGAGGGGTCCTCTGTAAGATTTGCTGTGATTCTGAGATCTTGTGAATCCCCAAAGTAGGATTCTCCACAGGCTTCAAGAAGGGAAATGGGAAGGAGGAGCAGAGCTGGTGAATGGCTGCCATTCCCTTTTCTCTGGGTGGCAGTGGATATGATGACGTGGCCTTGATAAATGCTGATCACTATTAATTGATAACTGCGGGGCACAGAAATGATGACCCCCACTAGGATTCATTAGTCACAGTTCCTCATTTTTGGGGATCTCTTGCCTGAGGGGAGAAGGGAGAGGGATGGCCTGAGATCCCAGGGCCCCAAAGGAGGAGAAAACATAACAGCTGGCCAGGTAAGGTGGGTCTCCCCCTGACTCCCTGGCTTCTGTCAGCACCTATCGTGAGGGTAGAGAGCAGGAAGGCAAGGGGCAGGTGGGCTTGTAGCCCCTCCCAGTGAGCCCTCTTTTGATTGGCTCCCCTCATCTCCACTTGTCTTCCAGGGTGTTTTTAGTTACCCCCCCTCCTAGTGTACACGGGCCCCAGTGGATTGGGCTGTCCTCCTCAGCAGTGCCCTTCCATCCTTCCCACCAGATTCCTCACTGCCCTTGGGGCTCCTCAGGCTGGGGGAGGGTCAGGCTCCCCACCCCCCACCTTTTCCTGGTATCTTGGTGTCTGTCACTACTGGTATGGGATCTAGGGGCAGTGTCAGGAGGGGAAATTCTCACTTTGTTCCTACTGTGTGTGTGTCTCTGTTTTTAAGAGGGTTTGATTGTGTGCATGCTGGGGTGCTGGGCATGCAGAATGTTTGGGGGAGGAAGCTACTCTGGCCCATTCAGGGTGGTTACGAGAAGGAGACAGAAGGGGCGGGGAGCTGGTCATCCATCATCTCCCCATGAGAGCAGAGCAGGGTAGTTTTGTGAAACCAGGCTTGTATGTGCACAAATGCATGCATGTGCATATGCACGAACGCGCACACACGCTCACACACACTCACACTCATCCCTAGAGACAACACTCACATAGACATGCTGGGTACCTCAGGTTTTCTCCCAGGCAGTCTACCCTGTGAGCTGCTGTCAGGTAAATTTCCCAGTAAACCCCTTTATGGAGGACCTCTTCTTACTTCAGGAAAAAACTTTCTCTTCTATAACGTCCCCACTGCTGATGGGGTGAAGGTCAGACTCCCAGCTATCATTTAGGGCTTTCTCTGATCTAGTCTTCAAACTGCCTTCCAGTCTTGTCGCCACAATCCCCCAAAGGGAGCATCTCCCCAGGAAGGTGGGTCATGCGCGTTCCATTTCCCCCTCCTGCCTGGATGGTCAGGGCAGCGCTCTTCCCACTCATCTGATGGTTTAGACCCACCCCCTCCAGGAGGCCTCTGTGACTGCCCCAGCTGATAGCAACTTCTTCCTTAGCAGGTGGTCCTTGGCATTTGGAGGGCAAGTCTTTCTGCAGGTGGTGGTGAGAGCACCCTGTCTCCCTACCTCTGAGTCTTGTAAGGCAGGGCCTGTATTTATTCATGTTTATTCCTTGGTGCCTAATATGGTGCCTGGCATCTATATAGGTAAATGGCTGAGAACCTGGCTCTAGGGAAGAGCATTCTTCTAAAGTGGATCAAATCCAAGCTCCGACTCTTTTGGCCACATGACCCTGAGCAAGCTGCTTCCCCTCTCTGGGCATGTTTCCTAATTGCATTGTGAGAAGATTTGGACTTCCCTACTCTGAGATTTTGTGTCTCTGTGGTAAAGATGGAGACAAATGCTCAATTGTAGACATATGAATAGGTAGCCTCTTTTAATCTCCCAATTGGGAAACTAGAGGTGGTAACTAGATCAATGACATTGAACTTCAGTTTGGAGAGGTCCCATCTCAGGGAGAAAGCAGGTTGGTGTCAGGTCTAGACAAATCCAAAGCAATCTTGAGCTGCTTCTTTTATCTCTTGCACCCTTAGTTTACTCACACAAAAGTGGGATTAGTGTTATAGCAGGCTTCTTTCAGACTTTAGAAAAAGGCATGTAGGTGGGAGCTTAATTCATGCACAAGGTACTCATGTGGAGTGTTATTGGGGAAATAGTGTCTGGACCCCCTCCCTTCCCAGCCCCCCTCTTGTGGGTTTTGCTCTGTTTCTTGTCCTCTTGATAACTTCCCGGGAGGACCCCCCTACTCACCTCCTCTCAAATCAGCCCAAGTAGCTTGGCATCCGGGGCCTATAGGGAGTCCGTGATCAGCAGCCTGCTGGGAGGTCTGGCTGCTTCTTAGACCGCCTCAGAGAGCTTTTAGTCAGTGCCCTGGTGGAGTCTTCTCAGCAACTGCTGCTGGTATGGCAGGAATCACAGCTTTTCCCACCCCTCCAGGTTCCCATATTCCTGCCTCCTCTGTCTCTAAGACATCCTGCCTTCCATTCCTGACCCTGACCTCTAGGTCTCTCCCAGCCTGAGAATTGTCCCCCTTGCCTCATCACCCTTCTCTGGGAATACTGAGGCTGGAATTCCAAGAGAGCAGGAAAATTCCTCTGAAATGTGAGAAAGAGGAGGGGTCTTGAGTGAAGAGAGACCCCTGTCTTACTTTACAACCACTGGCCTCTCTTCTTTTTCCCACATTGCCCCTGGAAGAGGGTGATGGAGGCCCCAGAGTGTATCCCCAAATTACTGAGTCCCACACATCCTTAGAGGTAGGAAACTTCCTTTGCAGAGAGCCGAAGAGGAACTGGTGCATTTTCAGGGCACTCTGGTCCCAACTTCCAACCCCTATCCAGCTTGTGATCTCCAAGGACCTTGGATGCAACCAGACACAGTTCATGGGGTGGGAGGTTTATTCCCTCCAATGCCTCAGCCCTGGACTCTGGAGAGGAGAGGGGAAGGAAGGACTGTGGGAAAATCAAGGGAGAGGAAGCCAAGCTGAGTCTTGGAAGGAGGTGGGGATGGTTGACTGTTCCCCTCCTTAGAGTAGCTGGGAGGACCCAGTGAAATGTAAGCCTTCATCCTAGGGAGGACCCTCAAAGACAAGCAGAGGACCCAAGATGCGAAATTGAGGTCAGAGAAGGGTCAGTAGTTTACTGGGGGCTGAAGTGGCTGAAGTGGGAGCTGGAGAGATCCCAAAGTAGAAAGTGCTAAAGTCAGGGCTCAGGGAAGGTGGTTTGGCTGTGTATATGAGTATCTAGGTCACTGTGAGTAGGTGGGAGGCCCCTGGAAACTGGAGCTGAGCCACAAGTTTCTTATTTATGATGGATGGGTCTGGCTTTTGCTTACAGAAGCCCAGAGATGGAAAAGGGTTGGATAAAATCACACAGCATTTGCTCAGCACCAGGGGCTGGCTAGCCTGGCCTGGCTTTCTCTTGTTCTTATTTTCCAGGCCATTGTTGATGTGACTTGAAAAACATATGTATTCCCCATCTCTGAGATCTCCCATACTCCCTCCAACTCACTTCTCCCTAAATAGTTGTATGTGAACTTTGACCCCAGGAATCTGCTTTGCAGGGAGGACTTTGGGAAAACATGATCCAGACTCGTAAAGAACTCCCAACAGCTTGCAAACGACCTGTGTTAAATTGCCCCTTCAAGTGAAAATTAAAGCAAATGTCTGTTTTATGGCCATGTTTTCTTGGGCTGCAGCTATGGCAGGAGTGTAGGCAGCTCTGAGTTGGGAAGCGGGGAGACAGTGGAGGCAAGTCAGGGCGGGACACCTGGGCAGGCAGAACAGCCATGTGCCCCGGGGGGCTCTCTGCTGTGTTCCCCTGCACCCCTCTTCTCTACCCCTTGTCTGTGTAGGGACCGTGTCAAAATAATCCTACCCCAGGAAGTCTTTCTAGAGGTCTTTCTTCCATCTCCATGAGGCTTTGGAGATACCTATCTTTCTGGGTGACAGTGGTGGAAGCCCTGAGACTGTTCTGGCCTGGGTCTATGACAGGGTTTCTCTGACAGGCCTCTGGGGTTGCTGCTGGGGAAGAGGAAGGAGGGGCCATGGCTCAC
Organism: Marmota marmota marmota; assembly: GCF_001458135.2. Lineage (NCBI taxonomy): Eukaryota > Metazoa > Chordata > Mammalia > Rodentia > Sciuridae > Marmota > Marmota marmota. Next base: position 19,534,929 of record NW_025999960.1, on the reverse strand, counting down.
ACTCCAGACCACCTCCTACCCTTGGCCTTGCACTGTTTTCTCCAGATCTAGTCCACCTTTGAAGGTTGGGATTTTTGGGGGGAGGGGTACTGGGGATTGAACTCAGGGGTACTTGACCACTAAGCCACCTCTCCAGCCCTATTTTGTATTTTATTTAGAGACAGGGTCTCACTGAGTTGTTTAGCGCCTCGCTGTTGCTGAGGCTGGCTGTGAATTCACCATCCTCCTGTCTCAGCCTCCCAGGCTGCTGGATTACAGGTGTGCACCACTGTGCCGGCAGGTCGGGATGCTGAGAGGTTTGAGGAGAGGTTCTAAGTCCCTACTCCTAATAAAATAATAAGGAACAAGGAAACCACTGTCCTACTCTAATTGCTTCATTGTACAAATGAAGAAACTAAGGCCCAGAAGGGACGCCTCAGGGAAGACCCTTTTATTGGGTGGAAGGAAATCTGGGTTCTAATTCTGCCTAAATCACTTCCCCTCTGTGGGCCTTAGTTTCCTCATGTATAAAACAAATGTTCAGATTCCATGATCATCAAAGGTTCTTTTCAGGCTGTGAAACCTTGGATAAATAAGTTTATAGCAAGGATAATAAGAGCCCATGTTTTTTTGACTCCTAGGATGTGATAGGTCCCAATTTCATGCATTTTTTTTCTTTCTTTTTTACTTTTAGCAAATATGATCCACCAGAATCTCTCTCTCCCCCCCCCTTTTTTTTTAGTTGTTGATGGACATTTATTTAATTTATTTATTCATATGCGGTGCTGAGAATTGAACCCAGTGCCTCCCACATGCTTGGCCCGTGCTCTACCACTGAGCTACAACCCCAGCCCCCTGTCATGCATTTTCCATGGGTGATCCCATTTAAAACTCAATAACTTTGAAATATCTTTATTCCTATGAGGAAACTAAGGCAGAGAGATTAAATAACTTGGCCAAACTCCTTGAATGGCAAGGGCAGCATTTGAACCCGGGTAGTCCCTCTCCAGGGTCTGGGCACTTAGTCACTATCCTTGTGAGATCTAGATCCAGGTTACCCAGTCAGAAATTGGGAGCCCAGCCCTGCTACCCGTGGGTCAGTTCTCCTTCCTCTGAGCTGGGCCACCTGCCCAGCCAGGATAGTGCTGGCCTCAGGCTCTCTGGAGGAAAGACACCATGCTCAGCAGGCACCTTGCAGAAGAGGGCTTTAGGCCAGAACAGGGCTTCTGGAAGGAGGCCCGGAAAGGTGAAGAGCTTTTGTTAAAAGGGACTCCAGGAAGCTCTGAGGGTTCTTGATCAGAGTAGCAAGTGCACAGTGTTATATAAAATCCCTTCCTGGCCCCTCACACAGCGGCCTACTCCCTTCAGAGACCTCGTGCTGGCCCGGCTGGACTGGCCTAGTCTGCAAAGCCTCTCAGGGATGACTCCTGCCACCCAATGCCACAGATATACAGTGTTCCTTCCTCCCTGGTTATTCCAGTCTCTTCTTCGAGGCTTCACTGATAGAACTTGATGTTGGATCTGGCTTCCTCCTCAGAAGACAATTTATGGCGATATGTCGAAGACTCTGTTTTAATGAAGTTGCAAAAGTAGGTTAATGGGCTGTGGGTGTTTTTCATTCCCCTCCCCCTGCCCCATCTCCACCCCTGGGCGGATGAATGATGCGTCTTCCAGCAAGATGCAAAGTCGGGCTGAGGATCTCGGGCCTGGACTCATCAGCTCGCATATTCCTTCCTTGGCCTCCCACTCAGCTCCTCAGCACCACTTCTCCCTGCTGCTGAGAAGGTGCTCGAAATATCTAGCCCCAGTCCCTCCTGCTGTAGCTGTGACCCAAGATGCTCCAAAGTCTTCCTAGAGAGAGGAGCCGGGCATTTTTGAATGGCAGGGACTGGGGCAGGTTTTGGGACCCAAGGGAAGAAGGAAGCTGGAATTAGGGAGACTGCATTTCTCTTGGGTTGGAGCGGCAGGGAGTTAGAAGCTTACCCAGCCAGGATTCAGAGAACACATCTCCAGGTGTTGTCACTGCCTCTAGTTTGTATGCATTTTCTGGTACCATGCCCGAGACAGAGCTATCCTTATAATGTTTGCTAGGGGAGTGATGGATATGGGGGTGAAGGACTTTTTCCCTACTCGAAGTCTCTAGGGTTGGAACTCACCGTCGTCTTACTCACCTCTGAAGTGGCCCTCAGCCCCTTTCTGCTTGTCTCCAGGCTGCCCACCTCTCTGCTAATCCTTGCTTCGTACTTCTGTCTTTCAGGAAGTTGTCCAAGCTGCAAGAAGAGTTCACCATTTGCTTTCCTGGGTCCAAGATGAAGCTCTGTTATACCTGAAAGTGTGGGGGTCTCTGGGGAGAGGGGTCTGTGTCTTTTCCTCCTGAATTTACTCCTGCTCCTACAACTGCCAGGGCTGGGCTCTCACAATGGGGTAGGGTTGTTTTTGGAGACACATACCCAGAAAGACTGCTGGGGACTTCAGGAGGTCCCTCTGCCTGGCCCTTCCTCCCTCCAGAAAGCCAGGAGCATGCGTACTTTCTGACACGCAATCACTCCCAAGGCAGTAAGGATCCCTCTCCATCCCCAGCCCCTCATCACCAATGAACTAAGGCTGTTGGCCAGGACTCGGGACAGGAACACCAAGACAGGGTGGAGCATGGCCTTGCCACCCTGAAACTCCACATTCCTGTGGGAGCCTGGGGCCCCTCTCTCTTTCCCTCCAAGCCCTTAAAAAAAAAAAAAAAAAAAAAAAAAGCCCTAGAGCTGGGGTTGTAGCTCAGTGGTAGAGCACTTGCCTAGCATGTGGGAGGTACTAGGTTCGAATCTCCACACTGCATATAAGTAAATAAAATAAAAGTCATTGACAACTAAGAAAAACTAAACCAAAAATGTTAAAAAAAAAAGCTCTAGCTTTTTTCTTTTTCTTTCTTCTTCTTTTTTTTTAAACTGCTATAGCTGCCTCATCACTGGGCCCAGGCAGTAGCACAGGCCTGTGGCCTTTTGGAGTAACTCTCTAGAAACCCTGCAGCAAAGTCCAGAAACCCCACTGTGATCCCCAGGCCAACTCCACAGGAATACCCAGAATTCTACAGTGGCATCGAGAATCGACTATGACACCCCCAAAGCCCCATAGAAACATAACACCCAGAACTCCCAGGACAGATAGTGCTACAATGTCACTCCAAACCACTCAGGAACCTCAACATAGGCCCCTGCGGAAGCATTTAAAGCTTCTCACACTGTTTTTCACGCCTCAGGCAGGGTGTTCTCTGACTCCAAAGCCCTCATTGGCCCTTCCTCTCCACTGAGTGTTGCCATGGTAGCAGGAAAAGGGAGTACACAGGACACGCATGTGGCTTGGTGGAACATGGAGCCTTCAATCGGGGTTTGGTAGAGAACCCAGTTGCCTGCCACTGTGTCAGAATGTCCAAGAGCTCAAGCAGGAGTTGGCTGAGGCTAGTTTTATTTAGAGATGCGTGAACACATGAGGATATGCCTTCTCTTTTATTGGCCCAGCTGAGGGCTCCCCTCTTCTGAAATACTGAAGAGAAGAGGCTGGAGGAGGGCAGGTTAAATGGTCCCTAAGTGTCCAGGGAGGCTGAGAAGCCATGAATACTTTGCATCTGAAATAGGAACCTTGGACCTTCTGTGGAAAATTCCACTGAGGAAGGGGAGACAGGACTGGACTCCTGGGTTCCCGTAGTCACGCATGAACAGATCTGTCTGGGGTCTGAGTCTGGTAGAGGAGGGAGTAGGAATGGAGATGGTGGGAAGGGTGGAGAGTTAGGACATGGCTGTTCAGAGGGAGGAGACAGGTCCATGCCCCTTAGTCTGATGAGAGAGAAGAGTCAGTCAGGTTGCATCCAGGACCCTGAGTTAGGAATAGCTGGAGGGGGTTGTTCAGTGCAGGGAGAAACAAGGGAAAGTGGAACCCAGATTTTCAAATCAGGTAGGGCTTCATGGAGGAGGAGAGCAGGCAGCAGCACTGGGAGAGAGTTAGGGAACAGAATGGGAAGGGCTCTGTGCGGGGACTCTATGGCTTTTTGGGGGGTGAAGAGTCAGTGCTCCAGGCCAAGCTGAGAGGTCTACCTGTGGCGTAAACAGGTGGTGCTCTCTGGGTGTGCAGTCCTGAGGAGGAGGGGTAAGTGTGAACCTGGATTCAGGTTAGGGACCCCAATTCACACACCCTTCTAGTGTTTTCCTCCTCTAATCTCTAAAGGTGGGGCAAAAGCACCAAGCATCTCTGATTCTTAACAAAGGTTCCCGGGCAGATGAGAAAACCACTTGGGAGGAGGCCACTTAACTTAGGCTCATGATTTAATGGATCTAAACCCTGACAGCCCCTCCCTGTGTGCGACAGTCAAGTACTGCTGGGGCTAGGACAGCATTCCCACCCCAGCTCTGCCATCAGCCAGTCCCTTTGACAGGTCTCAGTTTCCCCTACAAAATGAAGGGAGTTGCACAGATGGGTCTCCAGGACCCTGTCCACCATTTGATAGGTTTCTCATTTTCAAGATCCTTACAAGTATCAAATGAGACGATGAGCCCTGAGAGGCTTTGTCCAAGTGACAATGTGCTTTCAAAGTGTGGGTTGGCCAGGGAAGGTGCTTTGAGATGGGCCATGGGCCATCTCTTTGGCCTCAGAGCCCTGGCAGGGGATGAGGGAGCCTGGCTCCAGTGTATCCCAACCCCTCACCACAGCCTCACCCACAAAGGCACAATTCCTTCCCCCTTGTAGGCCCACCCTCAGGCTCTGGGGACCAGGGGCTGCTCAGAATGGGGGGTGGGGCTCCCAGAGGTAGAGGCAGAGGGGGTGGGAGCCTCCCTCCCGAGTGGCTCTGAGCTGGAGTACAGCAATTACGCGGGAGGATTTATGTCCCTTTGCCTTTAATCGGAAACTCCGTGTCAAGAAGAAAAATCTGCACTGTCCTCCAGCCCGGCTTCCTGCTTTATCATTATTATTGGAGGAAGGTTGATTTGGAAACTTAAAGAAAAGTGGGGTTGGGGGTGGGAGCCACCGGGGAAGGGGAAGTGTGGGGCAGAAGGGTGGCCTTCCTACTGTTTGTCCTGGTTGGTCATTAAGGAGGCAAGAGCAGGAAGGTGCTGGGGGTCCTGGAGGGCAGGTGGGAAGAGATGAGGGGGGACACTAGGGGAAGGGTTGGAGTGGGGGGAGCTTGAAGGAAGGAATATCCAGGAACTAGGGGGGTACTAGGAGAGGGGCATCATGGGCAAACACAGGGGACAACTGGGCTGAAGAGACCTAGGGAAAAAACAAGGAGGGACCTGGTGGAGGGAAGGGGCACAGGGACTCTCTAGGCAGGGAGGGAGAGGGTGGAGCAACCTGAGGGGACAGACAGGGGCCTCAGGGGATGCTGTGGGAGAGAGGGAGGGTGTGGGCGTGTGGGTTGAGGGGTGCAGGAGGGCTGGGGGGGTCAAGGAAGGAAGAGGCATCCAGCAGCTGGCTGGAGAAGGAGGGTGACCAGAAGGTATAGCCAGTGCTTGGTTTGTGCAGAGCTGGACCAGGGACCATGCAACTATGGCCATCATAGTTCGTATCTGTTTCCCTGAAGTCTCTCTTCTCTTGGTCACCCAGGACCCATGCTTTCTGGGTTCCCGGGCGGAGCGGCTCAGGCCTCTCACACAGCCCCAGGGTTTTGCCTTCCAGTTTGAGAATTGTTTCTTGGGTAATTTGGTAGAGTGGTTGGGAATATGCTGTGGGACCCCTTTGACTCTCAGGCCCTTAGAGGCCTGGAGCAGAAGTGTCAGGGACAGAGAAAGGCTTGCACTCTGAGGAGGGGTGGACCCCAAGCGAGAAGGCATTCTTCAGCCCTCTGCCCCATGTGGAAGCCCCCTGGTTATTCTTCCAGTTGCCAGGATTTCATTCTGATGTGTGGAAAGGCACCAGTTCTGGGATCAGGCTGGTACAAATCCCGTCTCTGGCGCTGACAGCCTGTGCACACCTCTCTGAACCTGGGGTTTGGCATCCGCAACATAACGACAGTTACTATCTACCCAGCAGGGTGTTGAAGGATGAGGGATAATTAGGTGAAGTATCAGCATAGAGTAGGCTTTCCAAATACACCCTGCCCATCTGAGGGCAGCACCCAGTATATACAACCTCTCTACTTTTTCTTTGTGTTTCTTCATCTAATCCTCATGACAACTTAATGCAGGAGCCTGGGTAGATGTCATTATCCTCGTGTTAATGATGGGAAGCATTGGTACAGAGTGGTTGAGAGACTTGCCTAAGGCCACACAGCATGTCACTGGAGCAAGAAGTTGAGACAGTTCCATAATACCACCTGTTGGGCATTAGATCTTCTTCTGGGTCTCCTTCCTTCATCCTTACCAGAGCCCCACATCTAGTACTGGGATCCAGCGTCTGCTTTGGGATGCTCAGTGAAGTGGCTCAGCTTCCAATCCTCCTGCAGCCTGGGCTGTGCCTACCCTCATGCACCTCCTCCCCAGCTCCACTAAGAGGTTTATAGCCGTTTATGAGCAATTTCTGTCCATATATCACCGGAGATATATAGCCAGGCAAATATTAGGGACCCAAGCGGAGGTTTTAAGAGGTGAATTTTATTGCTGCTGAAAGAAAGCATGATAGACAGCCTGTGGAGACCCACCTTCCCTTGTGCTCAGTGGTGGCCGGGCGGTGGCAGCATGGGCTGGGGCTCAGCAGCGAAAACCTGTCTGGGAAGCTTGAGCACCGTGCCAGCACCCAGGGGTGCCTGGTGGATGGAAATTTGCAATGGGTGAGTCTCTGTTTCTCAAAGAGCCACATGAGTGGGTGTGGGGGACACAGGAGGTCAGAGGGCACTGGCTAGTTCGGTCTGAACACCCCCTCCAACTTGGGCAGGAAGGGTTAGACCCTCAAGAACACAGATTGAAGTGAGACATGCTTAGGAAAGACTCCTCTGCACAGGCCATGGGAAGAGACTGTGGGATTTCTTTGGCTGGAAGTCCTTAAAAACCAGATCTGGGTTGTAGCTCAGTGGTAGAGCGCTTGCCTAGCATACAAGAGGCCCTGGGTTCAATCCCCAGCCCTGCAAAAAACCTAACTCAACAACAAAAAACTGGATTGACCAAGAAGACCACCTGCCCCGAGACAGAGGGCTGGACAGTGTGACTCCCTGTGCTCTTGAGCCCCTGCCCCAGGTAGTGCTGGAGGAACCCCTGGGGAGAAGGTCATCCTTGACCTTCTTTGGGGTTCTATCCTGGGTGCCTAGCTCTTGTGCCTCCTGCCTTCTGTGGGCTGCTGGGCATGGGTGAGTGGCAGGAGGGTGAGGAGAGCCTTCTTGGCTTGTAGCATATGGAGAGAAGATGTCCCGGGGAATCCTCGCTCCTGATTTAAGCAGCTCCGACAGCTTTATGGTGCCTCCTTGAGTGAGCCCCCAACGTTGGCCGTTTAACTTTTTAGCGTCGTTTAATGCTTAGACTCTGGCGGACAGGCAGGCCTCTCAGCCCCAGAGGCAGCAGCACTAAATCAGGACACTCTGAGGCCCCAATAAATAATTTTTACAGGACACGCAGCCCATAGATCACCAGTGGGGGTGAGGGGAGAGTGGCTGTGATATTTCAACCATTGTCATATGTGACTACCCTGTGCTCTGACTCCAGGTTGTCCACATGGCAGCCGGCTTCATAACCACAGTTGATTTGGGGTCCTTTGCTGAGGGTAGGGCAGGGATAGGGGAGATGGTACCTCCATAGCCCCAGCCAGTAGAGAACCCGTGGCCTCCCATGGCCTGGAAGTAATGCGTGTCTACTCAACTCGCTCCCGGCCAAAGAGATCAATGTTGCCTTTGCTGTTCTCCTGACCTCCTCTGGAACCTGAGGAAGTTCAAGTAAGAGGAAGCCTGTGCCTGGATGCAGGGCAGCACTAGACCCGGCCTGCTAAGGCCCGAGGTAAGTAGGAAATGGGCCGTTTCCTTAGGCCACTTATGCTTCTAGAGCGAAAGACAGAGGTGCAGAGACACAGAGGGAGGGATTGGGAGTGTGGATGGAGATGGAGGAAATGGAGGGACAGGCCCGGTCATGAGAGGGACAGAAAAATGAAGACCAAAAGACATAGGCAGAAAGACTGTCTCCCCAGTCAGGGGAGCCAGGCAGGGTTTGTGGCAGAGGAGGAGGCCTTTCCCTAAAGCCTGGTACCAAGCCAGAGAAACAGCAGGACCCGCAAGCCTGGGGCCTGTGTCCACGCAGGCCTGCCCACCCGAACCCTTCCATGGCTCCAGGCCTGTGTTTCCCTGCACCAGCTCCACACTGCCCCCTCCCCCTCCCCTCAGTGCCCTTGCCCTGTCCCCTCATCTGTAAGGTCCTGGGACTTGCAGGGACACTTAATCCATATGGAGCTGATTCATTCCCATCTAAATCATCTCCATGAGCTTCCCTAAGAGCCCTCTGATGTGCCAGCCTCCATTCCTCTCCCTGGGCGAGGGTGGGCTGGGGGCTGCCAGTAAACAAACCTCAGCCGCCTTCCATCCATCCTGGCCTCGTCCATCAGTCCCGCCAAGACCATTCATCTCTCCTGCCTTGGTCCCCCTACTCCTCCAATCCCTCCATCTACCCATCTGTCTCTTCCTGTGTTCCCTCCTCTTCACACCCATTGATTGGAGACTCATCCTCCCCATCGACTGGAGACTCCTCCTCCCCTCTGTTCCAGGTAGGATCTAGGGGGGCCATCTCAGCCACTCTGCTGCCTTCAGACAGGAGTCTTACCTTAATTCTGGCTCAGCAAGGTGAGGGTGCTCCTTGTTCATTACCTCCCAAGAAGAGAATCCTTCAAGTTGGATGATTTTTCTATACAGTATTGATGCCCTATGGAAGTTCTTTCTTCTGTCTAGCTTGTGTGCTTGACATTCACATAGGATTGCCTGCCTGAATGAGAATGAGGCAAGATTACAAAGTTCTATTCAAGCATGAGAGTCTCCAAGATTTGTAATATGTGCCTTTATGGGTTAATGGGTTGTGTGAGGTGGAAGCCCAGGGAGATGTTCTCCTTCCATCTCCTCCAGCAGAGTCCAGCCCAGTGCCAAGCACTGGGTGCTCAACATCAATGGCTTTTTGGCCACAATCTTGTCAGCTCCAAGGAGTTTAAATACATGCCAGCATACAAGTTGGGGAGGTTTTTGGTGGAATGATTGACCAAATGGGTCTCATACAGGACTCAGGGAAGCCGGATCATCACATCTCTAGCTGGGGAGGGTGTTCAGGAAACATTAAGAAAATGTCTCTTACTTTTTTTTTTTTTTTTTTTTTTGGTACTAAGGATTGAACTCAGGGGAACTTGACCACTGAGCCACATCTCCAGACCTATTTTATATTTTATTTAGAGACAGGATCTCACTGAGTTGCTTAGCACCTTGCTTCTGCTGAGGCTGGCTTTGAACTTATGATCCTCCTGTCTCAGCCTTTTGAGCTGCTGGGATTACAGGCATGTGAGATGTCTCTTACTTCTGCCTAATTTTTTCCCATTTTTTTTGCAGTGCTGAGGATGGAGTCCAAGGTCTCAAGCAAGTCAGGTAAGTGATCTACCACTGAGCTACATGCCCAGGCCCCACTCAAACTTCTTAACCCAGACCTGCAGGTAGAGATTGTCCAAATAACTCTGTCTTGGTAACTGTGGGGTTGGGGGGAAGAGGAGAGGAGGAGGAGGAGGAAGAGGAGGAGGAGGGGTACTGATGGGGCCTTCCATGGTTCTTTGGGGGAAACTATTTACATACAGGAATATGAAGAGAATGCAGAGGGCACTGCTGCCCCCAGCCCCAGCCTCGTGCATTCTGGCCCTTCCCCTCTCAGCTCTTCATCTCAGCTCAGGAAAGGCGATTCTAAGGATGGGCTGGGAGACTGCTAGCCCCTCAGGAGAGGAGCCAGGAGCAGTTCTGGCCCCACCTCAGCTTCCTGTGCACAGCATCCTCAGGAGCTGCGGACTGGCCTGCCTCTGAGGTGGAGACTTGGGTCAGACTCTAGTACCCTGCAGTGGGTGGGGGAGAGGTTGGCACCGATGGTGGAGGTGAAGTCACAAGGAGGGATGAGACAGTTGTAGTAGGTGTGTCCACCTGGATTCTATGGTATGGCAAAGTGGAGAGGTGGGTGAGAGGGAGGAGGAACAGGAGCCAGCTGGTGCCTCGCCACTGGCCATTTCCTCCCTGAGACCGAGGACCCCTTGCTGAGCATCCACCCCCTTTCCCAGACCAAACCCACTGCAGAAATTCTCCCGGCTCCCCACACCTTCTGCCCTCGCTGTTGGTCCCCTCCAGGGAGTCACCCTGAGTGCACAGGCTAGGTGGGGCTCTTCCAGCTGCTCTCCAGCTGTGAGGATCCCTTACATGCCCACCCCCTAAAGAGAAGGCTCTCATCCTTCTCAGAAAGATGAGAAGGGTGGGGTGGGGGACAGGGGCTGGAGGGGCCGGAGCTCACCACTTGCCCCAGTGTGTGAACATATGTGTGGGAGGGAGGGGCCTGCAGGTGGCAAGGCCCAGCTTAAGAGTGATGGAGTGTTTCTTAGCTCTTTGAGCTAGAGACATATGGGGTATTAAGACCAGGCAAATGAGAAATGATTGCCTAGGAGAGAGGACATGGGGGAATAAGAAAAAATTCGAGCCAGTGAGACCCATCGCCATACACCCCCGTCTCCATCATGACCTGACCCCTCTGTGCCGGGCTGGATTAAATTCTGTGGGGAGGGAGAGGCTTGAGAACTGTCCCTCAGGGCCCCCTGAAAAAAAAACTGTCCCCCAAATGTGCTACACAGGCAGAGGGAGCTGGGGACAATTGTTCCAATCCTACAGGTGGAACAACCACATGGAGATTTTCTCACCTTCTTCTCTCCATCCTTCCGCTCACCTCTTGCTCCAGCCCTCCCTTCCATCTACTCCAAGAGGGCACAGTGCCCTTTTCCCACTGGCTTGTTTCTTATGGCTCCTCCCAGTGTCTTGTCCCACTCAGTGTCTTCCAACCTCTGCCTCCTTGGAAATTTCTCTTCTTGCAACAAGCACCCCAGGCTGCTGCTTCTCCCCATGCAGGTCCCTCCCCGGCACAAAGTCCACTTACGCAAACTTGAGGCTGAGGAAAGTCCTCCAGGATCATTCATGGGCTCGTGCCTTGGACCAGTAATGGCTGGGATCCATCTGTCCTCTAGTGCTCGGCAGCCATCTATCCATTTTAGGCTGTGACTCCCACGTGGAGGCAAGAAGCCACGTGCTTATGGGGTCACCAGCACAGCTCCAGGAGCAACCTGATGATTTTTTTTTTCTTTTTAATCTAGGTGACTCCAGAAGGCTTTTGAGGGATTCCCAGAGGCCTGAGAGGATCCCTGAGTGGGACTAACACCACAGCCACCTCAGGCTGGACAGCAGGAGAACTGAAGTCTCTTAAAGTTGAAAGAAAGATTTCCAGGGTTTCACTGAAGCCCTTGAGGGGACATGACCTTGACCTTTTGAAGCTCTGAGGGAGCAGACAGTCATAAAAGTTCACTTCTGTCCTTGAGAGACTGTCCTGGAAGAGGGAAAGTCACTTGCTTCTTCAAGAACCCTGACTCATCCACTTTGGGTCCAATTCCTTTCACAATTTCTTAGATAATTTTTGTATCTTGGCCAGAAATTTGATTCTTGAACTCCCTTTCCTATTCCCATGATTTAGGAACCACTATGGGGAACTAACTCCAGCTCTATCTTATGAAACCAGAAGAACAGAGATGCAAGCCAGCAAGCTAGTGGGAATTCCCTGTTCTGTTTGGGATTCTTCTCTCTTCTTTGGATGTTAAGGGAAAGGATGTGACCTGGGGGAAAGGGTGGGGTTGCTGAGAGCTGGAAGAACTCCCCCTCCCAAGCAGCCCGGATCCAAATGTGCACATGATGGAAATGTCTTCACAGCCAAGGGCCCCTCCCTCCCAGTGAGAAAATCCCACAACTGGGGAACATCTGGATCAAACCGCAGCCATGAAAGCACAACATCAAACGAGGGGTTTCTGAGCGACCCTCCCCACAGGCCCTGGTCCAAGAGAAATTGCAGATCTTCCTGCTTGAAGCTTTTAAGTGTCACAGAACCCCTCAAGTTTGGGATCATTCCGTATTCGCAGGAGACAGATGTCCCTGAGTGAGCATGGTTGGGTTTGATTACCCCCAGCAGGAGAGGGTGTGTGTGTGACTGATCTGGGCCAAGCTGGGGCGGGGGTAGCTGGGGATTTAAAGCTGTGATGAGGGGCTCCAGCAGTCAGCAGTTCAGGCGGGGCGGGGGTCATAGGGAGCGAGGGGACAGGTGGGCCTTTTAAAACGTGCCTACATCAAAGGGTTGAGTCCGCTCCCTTCCCAGTTTCAGAGCCTCTGGGGGAGGAAAGGGGTGATTTCACCACATAACTGCACGTAGGGCGGATCTCAGTCTGAGAACTTCTGGGGAATGTGCAGAGGGGGGGAGGGTGCTCCCCAGAGAGGAGGAAAGGGCAAGGGGGTTTCTCATTTCCAAAATAGCTTACACAGGCCAAGGAAAATGGGGCCATATGCTGTCTCCCTCCTGCTCTGCACCCTGTGGAGGAGAATTGGAGGGGAGGGTGCATTCTTTCAAGATGGGGGAGGATGGAGCAGCTGCATCAGGGGGAGGGAGGCAGCTGGGTGGAGAACTGGGGTTGGGGGAAACAGGGGCATCCTCCCCAAGGGCGGGAAAGAGGAAGGCTTCGGAGTATGAGAATTCTGGGATTAGGATGCTCTTTCCTCCCCATTCCCCACTTTCTGTCAAGCCTTGGGAATCAGAGAGCTCCTAGGCATCATGCTGGCAGGAGGGATGCCCTGTAGGGTCTGATGGGTCAGGGAGGCATCCTAGATCACAGAAGGAGACAGAGAGTGGGCTGGATGTTGACACCCCATTGTGACCTTGGTTTAAGAAGCCAATGGTAGCTGGCACGTGGGGCATACCTGTAATCCCAGCAGCTTGGGAGGCTGAGGCAGGAGGATTGCAAGTTCAAGACCAGCCTCAGCAACTTAGTAAGGCCCTAAGGAACTTAGTGAGACCCCATCTCAAAATAAAAAATAAAAAGGGCTGGTGATATGGCTCAGTGGTGCCACTAAGTTCAATTTGTTGTACCAAAGAAAAAGCCAATGTTTTTTCTTGGGGTGGAAATTCAGTTGAATATGGCATGGGAGAAGAAGAAGCATCATTTACATGATTTTGCATAGTTTACATACCTGCTTTACAGGAAGCTGTTTCTGACCCTTTTCGTTTCCCATCCCCAACAGAGGCTTAGGTGTGTACATGGTGCCCCGTGATGCCCTGAGTGTATCTAGTATTGGCTCTTCCCATGTTGCACTATAAGGATTAACTTGTGGTTTCTTCCCCATCTAGGCTGGCAGAGCATTGAAGGTATGGCCTTCTTTGTATTCCTAGGGCCCGGCCCAGTGCCTGACAGAGAGTCGGTATTCAGTAATGCTACCCTGCTGTAGCTGGAGCCCATTTTTCTTCCATGACGGATACTGATACAAAGAACAAACCTTGCAATGATTCTTCAGCAGCATGCAGGCCTGCAATAGACCTTCAGCCTTTCCAAAGCAACCAGGGCCGCTCCTATCTGACCTCCTCTTGGAGTCTTTTGCGAGGACCCAAGTTAACAGCACTTTCTCTTGCCTCTGAAGCTTATTTTTTCATAAAGCTCACCTTTATGGTCAGATTTCTTATTATTATTTTAAAATCTGGAGTGGATGTGTCTTTTTTTTGTCACCCGAGACCCGATGCTTCCTGGGGCCAGACTTCCCCTGCTCTTCATATGGTGCCCGCATGAAGGAGGAGTTTCGTCAGGGTTGGTTGGCTGTGGACTGACTGACCCTCTCCTCCAGGTGCTAGTGCTGTCTTAGCTTCGTGTGGAGCTCTTGTGGCTGAGCTCCTATGACCTGCTGAATCAGTGATGTCCAACTTAATGGGGTGAGTAGGAGCTTCTGTCTAGTAAGGTAAGGACACAGGGATCTTAAGGGCTCTGCAAGCTGAGAGAATCAGTACTCAAGGGGGTGTTGTGGAGATTGCAAGGTCAGTAGGTTTTGTACAGAGACTTTGGGAAAGAAAGTGTAAAAGAGGTTGAGGATTGAGGGAAGGGAAAGAAGGGCGAGGGGGAGGAGGCAGAGGACATTCAGGTGAATAGGCTTGACAGATGGCGAGGAGGTAAAACAGGCTTGCCAGCTGGTGAGGACCCAAATGAGAGTCTGGCGGGCCTGGTGTCTAGGAGGGAACAGGAAAATTGTAAGCATTTGTTCTGCACTCAGGGTTGTACCTGATCCTCCATCACCCGCTCCTCCCCTCCCCCGACTCTGGGATGGCTGGGGTCTGAGGTCCCACTCTGATTTCTAGGCCCAGCCTGACCTGTGCCCTGGCAGCATCGCCCGACACCGTGCTTGGAACAGAACAGCTTTGCTTCATATCCTGGGGTCCTCTTGAAGCTGGAGTTGCCTTTGAAGTGGATGAAGAGAAGATTGGTGAGCTGTGGGCTGAGCCCAGATCTCCTGGCTGCCAATGAGGTAGGGAGGATCTCTTTGAGCCCTTTTTAGGGGCTGAGGTGTTGACACCTTAGTTGTCAAAACTTGGGTTTTTCATCCTGGAGGGATGAGTGAGGCTGACTGGATCACCAGGCCTCTCTGGGTAGCAGGATGGTAGCCTTGCTCAGCTCTGGGAACACCAATCATTGCATTCCTGGAGCACAACTCTAGGTGGTGCCATTCACATAGAATTTCATGTGTGCAAGATGCCCCTTTTCCCTCCAGAGATGTGAGATAGCAGGCAGCCTTAATATCCTTTTTCTTCCCCGCTAATGTCCTTTTGAGACCAGAGTTCTGTTCATAAGCTCAAACAGGCAACCTGAGAACTAGCAGCATTCAAATGAGGCTTTGCCCAGAGACATAGAGATGGGCAAAATAATCTCCAAAACTAAGTCCTCATCAGTGGCCACCAGAAAACGGAACAGCTGGTCCTTGGAGTGGTGTACAGTCTTAGATTAAATTAGCAGTGATTCAAAATAACAAAGTCTATCCATTGGGAAAGGAAAAGTGTCTTAAAATTCCTAGGTGGGGCAGGATAAGTCATAGGTAAGTACGAGTGGAGCTAATATGAGGTCCAGCAGACCAGTCTACTTTCAAGCCTCTAGGTTTGAGGTTCTGAGAAGTAGGCTTGGCCACGTGGGTCACACTTGTGCATGGGAATTTGTTGAAACAGAAATGGGATCCTGACCCAGATGGGGGTTAGGAATTTGTTTCCTTTCCTTTTTCTCCTTCTTAGGAAAGCTTAGTTCATTGTTTAGGATGAAAAATAACAACCAGATGAATGAAAGGAGGATCATCAGGAACAATAAATAATATGCTCCAGATGTGGCCATAGGGAGCCATGACTGAAGGAGTGTCTCCCAGTAGTCACCTAGAGGGGAGCTCCCCTCCTTGGAGCAAGGCTGCAGGGACACAAGGTTGCAGTTCCTCCTTTGACATTGTCTTCAGGGTGTGTGGCTTTTATTTATTTATTTTTATGTGGTGCTCAGAATCGAACCCAGTGCCTCACACATGCCAGGCAGGTGCTCTACCGTGTAGCCCCGGCCCCAGCCCCTCTAAAGTCCATTTTTAAAGAAGACCCTGCAGAAATGTTTTAATCACTAGTGGTTCATGTAGAATAAGTATATGTAAGTCCTCCTAAGGGAATTGTTTTGAAGGACAACCCTTGTTTGTTCTGCCATGTTTGTTTAAAGAAGCTAATCACAGACATGGATGCCTTCATGTATTTTATATAATAAATGAGTGTAATATGCTAGCCACCCCCTTCTCCTGCAAGGACAAATGAATGAATGCCACTGATGAGGAGGCACCGTGAAGGGAAGGGAGGGAGTAGAAACTGAAGGCTGTGTTGACACCGCAGACCAAGTGAAGAGGTGATACAATTGCCCAGGGAGGAGGCGGGGGCCTCCACCTGCATTTGAGCATTGCCTAACTGCATGCCTTTCTGGACAAGCTCTGTGTTCAATCTTCCAGAGGATTCGGTCAACTGGGAAGAATGAGAGCAGTACGTTTTTTTAGATGGGAAATGAATTTCTGAGCTTGGTTCTCTGTCATTCATCTGCAAAACTCAACATGAAGATCTAAGAGAGGGGAATCTGTCAGTTCATGAATTATGTAAAAATGTACTTTTCACAAAAGTGGAGGGAGTGAGGTCACAGCAAACCTTCTCAAAAACTCGTAACAATTAATAGTTAAGCTGAATGAAGAACTCCAGTTGAGGAAGTTTCTGCAACCTTCCTTTCCTGAGGAAAGCCCGGGAAGAAATGGGTAAGCCTCAGATCAGGGAGACTGAGGCTCAGGCACGGGAACACTTGCCTGCTCTGGGTGGTGGCTTCTGTCTCTTTTGATAAGACCCTGTTTCTGGGCTTGAGTCAGGTATGTGTGGGGTGAAGGGTGTGATGGCCTGAGCTGGGGGCCAGAAAGGGGTGGAATGACCTCCAGGAGGCCTAGCCAGGCAGAACGCTGGATGCTCCTTCGCTGATAGACCAAGCTGCAAATCAGGAATTTATTAGGAGCTGAGACTCATTTTCCCACCCTTTATAGCCCTGACGACTCAGAGCCAAACTCTGGCAAGGGGCTTCCTCATGGTTTTAATTAGACAATTAATTTTTTATTGGGTCGTTTGATTTCCGGAGCTGATTTCACTCTCCCTCTTGTCTCCCACCTGCCTCCCAGCTGTGAACAGCCAAGGGGAGATGGGAGATCCAGGGAGAGTGCAGAGGGAAGGAACCTCCGGCTGCCTTTGAGCTGATTTAGGAGTCAGTGAGTGGGGAGGGAGCGGGAATCCCTCTGCCACCCTCAGCTTGTCTGGCACCAGAGACACTATCCAGAGCTAGACCCAGGCTTGCAGGGGGCCTGCACAAAGCATCCCTGGCCACTCCTCCCCAGCTTCTCCCAAGCCGGTGGGCTAATTAGTAACACGGACTGGGGGCAGGGGCAGGGACCACGCCTCCAGATACATTAGTGGCATTTCTGTGGTTGATCCTGGCTGTGCTTGGAGGCTGTTTACCCTCCACCCAGGGATTAGGAACCTGTTTGAGTTAGAAGGGCAGAGAGAGGCCAGGGCTTGGCTCTGCCGCCCACCTGCTGTCAGGAGTTGGGCAGGGGTGCTGAGCCAGAAGGGGCGGGGGGAGGTGGCGAAGAAGTGAGAGAAACCTGTCTCCAATCTGTCTCCCTTTATTGATCTCCTGCCTTCCAGCTGCATGGCTTGCTTTTGAGTCTTGATCCTCTCCAGCCGGGCTTCACCCCTCACCACTGCCCTTGTTAAATATCAACCTGGACTGGAAGGTAGGAGGAAGGAAAGAGGGAGGGGGTGCAATGCTTTCACAGGAGGAATGTCTAGGTGTGGAAGGGTCCCCTGTATGTCATATATGTTCTCCTGGCTGGGGTGTCCCCTCCCAAGATTCCTCACCATCCCCTGACTCTACCCTGAAAGGCAGGGAAAGCTAGACTATAGGAAGAACTTACTTTCAGTAGCAAAATCAGGTAGCACCTTCTTTAGAGTTCTATGAAAGTCCAATATTTTATTAAGAGCAACATTGCTCAGAGACTTTAAAATGGAATGGAGTGAGAGGGCTGTTTCCTAAGGTGTCCTGTTGGTGGGGACATTGTCACTTGTTGTTCTAGCATAAGGGCTCTTCATGGAAGTGTGTGTCAAGTGCACATGCACATGCACATACAGCACTGGCCTCCATACGTGTGCAGGCACATACATTACTAGGCACAAGCTGTCAATATGCCCCGAGTCCAGGTTATCCACAGAAAGGTGTATCACACACATTCACACTGATGGAACCAAACTGATTCACATGAAGAGCAAACTGAGGGGCATCTGAAGACAGAGTAGTGGGCTGATGGGTCCCCGAGGCTCTTGCAGAGAGAGTAGACCCTCCGAAAGAAGCCAGAATGCCATTGAGAGAGAGGGGCTTTGTGACACTACTGTTCCCCTGGGGATGGAAGAACAAACTCCTTGGGGTCCGGGGCTATAAGAAATAGAAACAGTGGACATATTTAAGGGACACAAAGATAAAAGGATCCACAGATCAAAGCACTGCCTAGGCGGCCAGCATCAGACCTCTGGATCTACAGTTGTCCTGTGAATGAGTTCTTCTTCTGGAAGGGCTGGCATAGGGCAGGTCCTCCGTGGAGGCCTAAGGTGTTTTCATGCTGGGAGCCAAGGGGATGGCCCAGGCATAGGCCTGCTTGGAACACAGCCCTGCTCGAATGGAATGTGGGGGGGCCCGCGTCTCTGACAGCCTGTCCACTGCCTCCCGAGCTGGGTAGAAATCCACAGAAGAAAGGGAAAGATGGGGAGCAAGCTCAGTATCATGCCCTGACTTTGGGCTTCCTGTGGCCCCCCAGGAAAGAGAAGAGCAGGCTGACGTTTGGGATGGCAACGCAGGGTCGGCCATGGTGTAGTGCGGAGTGTGGGGACCTCAGGGACAGTGAGAACAAAGGGGCCAGGAGAGCAGGCCAAACTCCATCGGAAAAGCCACCAGTGGGGGGGTCAGTAACCATCTGTAGGGAGAGGAAGAGAAATGGTGAAAAGAATCAGAGTAAGGGAAGAAATTACAATAAAGGCACTGAAATGGAGAGAGCTGGGCGCGCCACACAGAAGCTGAGAAGCACCCAGCATGGACAAGGGGCGGCGGGTGTGGGGACAGGTGAAGGAGATGCTTGGGACGACCAGCCACCCCAGCACTCCGCAGCCTTATTTCTGAAAAGCTGGACAGGAAGGCAGGGAGGGGAAGGGGCTGTAGAGGAGGACCCGCGGCTTGGCAGAGGAGAGGGTGGCGATTGAACCTGCTTCCCCAGCGCATGAGCCTTTCTCTCCCTGCCCTTCTCCCGGAGCCCAGGGCTGAGATTGACGGAACTGCAGCTTCTCTGGGTCCTGGGTGGATTTGAATAATTAAGTCATCTGGATTCTTATGATTTACCATTTTCAATGATAAATAGACAGCGCCCAAGCCAGCCAGTTGGCAAAACTCTGGCTGCTAGTTATAATTTGTCAAGCTGCCAGCAGATTCATGTTTTATGCTAATGGAGAAAGTCTCATTGACTAGGGGGAGGCAGTGACCGGGTCAACTCTTTCCTCGGGCACCCCAGAGGTCGAGAGGTCGGGGGAGAAAGGCCGAGGCCGGTATGGATTTTCTGTAAGGGTCAGTGTAATTTTATAATAATTCAGTAGGTGTACACACTCCTGCATGCACACAGGGTCATGTATGTAGAGATATGTTCAGATCTATGTGCGCCTATACCCCTCCTCCACATTCACATGCACATTCACCTGTGCAGGCTTCGGGGCCCAGTGTGTACAAACCTGGTGTGGGCACATTTTCCACCCCCTTCAGCTCACTCACACATGCACACCCTTGCTGTCACCTTCAAGCATGTGCTTACACCCAGACAAACTCACAGACTTGCTCAGCAACCTGCAGAAACATATCACATGCCCACCCACAGACACCCCCGACTGGGCAAGGCATACCACAAAGACTGCAGGTACTTTTGGAGGCCCCTCTGCCAACCAGCCTAAGCCATTTATTTTAGGGCTTTTGTGCACTGACCCCAGTGCATGTCTCTTGCTCATGTTCTTATAGTTTTTCGGTGGGAGAGGCCAGGGAACCCCGGGTCATCCCACTTTCCATCTGACTGAGGCTGTGAAGCTGGAGCTGAGAAGACCAGGGCTCTGAGAGGCACGCAGAAGACTGTGATGAAAATCAACTGGATCCAAGACAAACTTTCTTTTCCATCGGTTTATTTGTATATTTGTTCACCACACACTGAGACCTCATAGTTGCAAGAATCTTCTCACAGTCATGGCAAACTGAGGTAGAGACAATGCTTTACACATAGTAGGTGCTAAGTGAGTATTAGTGGAATGGTCAGCTGAAGCCACTGACTGCAAGATGGAGCAAACTTCCCATTTTCCCTTCTATTCCTCTACCTCAGCAAACTTGTATGTTACCACTGATTTGAGAGGCAAGAGAACAGGTGTGGGTCTGGGCGAAGACCTCCTGTTCCTCGAGGTGAGAAATCAGGGCCTTTGGTGGGATAAGAAATGCTAATTCCATACTGATTAAAGCAATCTGGTCTCACTTTTGACCCCCAAGTGCCCTCAAAATGGATCAATGCGCAGGGGAGGATTGCAGAAGGAACATCTGCCCTTCTCCTGCCCAGAAGAGAATTTGAATTTGTTTTGATTATGGGCTGGAAGCTGCAGTTCATTACTATCAGCAGCTCTGATGGTGGTGGGAGCAGAGGAAAGGATTAGCAGCATGGGGAGAAGCATTTCATTTCCCCACTCCCCTTGCCCCCCAAATGGGGGAGAAAAACACAAGGGCAAACTGAATAGAGCCAAGACTGAGGCAGCAAGGAACGCCCAAAGGCAGAAGCAGCTTTCTGCAGCAGGCTCCCAGATGCAGCTGCACTGTCAGCTCTGACACTGAGATTCTGAGATTCCACATCCTGCGAAGTGGGCTGGGTTCCCTCCAACCTGCAGGGCCGGGTTGGAGCAAGGAGATTGTCCGAGAAGACAGTCTGCATCACCTCTATTATGGTTTGGAGTAAGTTGCTTCCCTTTGCCCAGCAGATGTTGATAATGAAGGGCCTGGCTAATCAGGAGCTATCCATGGACAGACAGTCAGGAGCCAGAATTGAACAGTCTCCCTATGCAGGGCTTCCGAATGCACAGGGAATGGGAAAATATGCTTTGCTTATTTAAGAGTTAGTTTGAGGCTCCAACCTGGTATCCCTGACCTCATTCATCCTGGAAGAGCAACAGCCTTGGGGGCACAAGCAACTCTACTCCCAGGAACAGGCACAGGGCAACCAGGTGGGTGGGGTGGGGAAGAACTGTTTGCAGTGAGTCAAGGCGATGTGCAGGTCATAATCATGACTGATACCAGTTAGTTGCTCCTGCACCTAGTTAGCAAACTTAACACTCCCTTTTAGCACCTCATTTTCAAACCCCAATATTTGCATCCACATAATAAGCCTTTGAGGTCAGGCTGCAAGATGGCTAGCCTGAAGTCTCAGAACAGAGCCTTCTGGGATATCAAAATAGCACAATGGACTAGACAAAAAGGGAGAGAGAGCATGGGGGAGAAAAAACAAAACAAACAAACAAAAAATCAGAAAGGAAGGCAGGAGAAAGATTAATGAAGGGAGAACTTAAAGAAGGAGGGAAAATGAAGCGCCAGACAGAGGCCTCACCAAGAGCGCATTACAAGGATTACTACGAACATGGACGCATATGACTTTCGACAGTTGATTCGGGGGTCCCCGCAGCCCATCCTCAAAGGTTACATTGACCTTGGGAGATCTGGCTGACCTCAGTGACCTGCCCATTCCACTTTGGGGGAGACAACGGATTTATTTAATTGACTTTAAGAAACAAGGATCACAAGTTCAAAGCCATCCTCAGCAACTTAGTGAGTCCCTCAGCAACTTAGTGAGACACTATCTCAAAATAAAAATAAAAAGGGCTGGGATGTTGCTCAATGGTTAAGTGCCCTTGGGTTCAATCCTCTGTACCAAAAACAAAAACAAAACAAGCAACAACAACAAAACCCCCCGAAAACAAAAAACAACTTGAATCAAACTGGGCAGTTGCCACCAAAACACATGAACAGGGCATGGGAATGTAGGCCCCATAGGCAACAGATACCCAACAACCCTGAGTTGATCACCTCTACAGGCTGAATCTAAAGTCAATTAATTTCTTTGTGTGAGTTCTGTAAAATTCTCTTCATGTCCTGGTAGGGACCTTCCTCATTCTCTTTCTCTGGCTCTTCCAGGGTTTGCAAACTTACACTAAGGGTTGAACTCAACCCTTCCTGGCATGGAGAAATCCCTTGATTGGGTGGTTTTTCTGGGGTAGGGGTGGAGATAAGGATAGCAACGATTTTGCTAAGGATAGATTTTTGTTGTCATCAATGGGAGAAAATGAAGATCTCCTCAGACCCAAAGTGGACCAGGTCTTATCTTCTTCCTGCTCTTGCTTGAACACACTCAAGAAGGCTAACCAAAATTACAGAAACAATCATTCAGTGCAAAGGGCTCATATGGCAGATGATCAACTACGGCCCAGCAAATCAGCCCGGTCTTCAGACAGCCAGGGCCAGCAGGGCCACAGTAGAGTTCCCAGGAGCTGGGGGTGAAGGGTCAGAGCCAGAGAAAGAGGGCATCAGCACCAGCACAGGAATATGTGCCCAGGCCCTCCCTTATCAGCTTCTTCTACTTCATATACTGGTTTTGGATCCAGATCTTGACCCAAGTGTCTTGGAGCCTCAATGCTGAATAGCCTGCTGCACACCAGCAAGGCAGGGAGGGGGAAGGAGGAGTGTGGGAAGAAGTCCTTCTCCAGCTTCCTCAGCTGCTGCAGAGAAGCTGGTCCTCGGGTCCCAGACCCGGGCCACATCACCTAGAATGGGGGGGGGTTGTTGGTGTTAGGCCAGGGAGCCAGGAGTCTGCGTCCACTTTCTTCTCTAATTATCCCTCTTCCTCCCTCTCCTTTATTCTTTATTCTCCCTCTACCTTTATTTCTTTTTCCTTCTTTCTTCTGCTTTCTTTCCTGCCTTCACCTTTTCTCTTTATGGTCCTCCCTTCCTTCCCCTTTCCTTCCTTCTTTCTGCTTTTTCTATCTTTCCTGTATTTTTTTCTGTCCTCCTTTACTGCCTTTATTTTTCTCCTTCCATTTTTCTCTCCCTTTTCTCCCTTTATTTTCCTTCCCTTTGGTTTTACTCTCTAGCTTCCTCTTTTCTTGCATTTGTGTTCTTCTTTCTTTTTATCTCTCACTTTTAAAAAAACAAATACCCCAGGCCAGGGCTGTGGCTCAGTGGTGGAGTACTGCCTCTCTTGCCTGAGGCCTGCCTTTCCATCGCAGCACAAACCAGACCCTGCTTTTTCATTCTGCCCTGTATCTACTTTCCTTTCCTGTCCACCCCTCTCCCACTGGTTCTCCCCAGCCCCTTCCTCTGGCCTCAGCCCTTGGGCTGTCTCCCATCTTTTCCTCCCTCTCAGTCTCTTTGTTCTGAATGTCTTCAGTCCTTTGTGCTCTTTTCCTAGACCTTCTTTCAGCCTGCCTTTGTTTCTACATCCTCTTTGCCATAGACATATGGTGTGAAACTGCCCCCTCCCTGGAGGAGGCTTCTGTCCTGTGTCTGTCCAGCCATCCTTCATGCCATTCCTTCTCAATCCCCCTCAACTTGGGGCTCCATCTCAAGGACACAGGACTGGGGCTGTTTCCCCCAACTTGAAGTGTTGGGGCTGGGTCCACAGCTCCCCACTGCAGGCTTAGGAAAGCCTTGTCAAACTGTTGTCACTCCATCACTCCTGAGAAGAAAGAGGAAAAGAAGAAAGCAAAGAGGAAAAGACAATTCTATAGACCTGTGCCATGGAGGCCGACTTAGTAATGGGGAGGCAGGAGCAAAAAGGATCAGATTTACCAAAAGGGGAGAGTGGAAAGAAAGCCTATGGCCAGAAGCCCTCTCTCAGAGCATCCGGAGCCCAGGCTGTCGCAAAAAGAAGCCCAAGCCGCCTCCCAGGTTAGTGATGGGACTGGAGACGATTGAGGCCTTCCATCCAAACGACTGCAGAGGAATGAAAAACCATGAACGGGAGGAAAGAAAGGGGCTTTGATTTGTTTTGAACGTCAGAGGCTTTTAATGCCTGCCTCTGGACTCATCCCGTTCAAAGGTTCAGTTTTGGGGGAGCTGGGGGTGGGGGCACGACAAACTCTGTCGGCAGTGCCAGCTGCGGCCTTCCTAAACCCCTCGGTGAGGCCGGCCCATTTCTGGGTTTGGCGGCGAGCAGGTGCCCGGGGCGGCGGCGGGAGCTCCGCAGAAAATCCTGCCGAGCAGCGAAAACAAAGGCCCAGGCGTATTGGTGGCTCCGGACCTAGGAGGGCCAAACTGCCCCTGCAGGCGTGGGCGGCCAGAGACCTCACGGGCTCCACGTGAGAGTTCTCCTCTCCCGGGATCCTCAGCCCTCCTAACCCTCTCCAAAAAGCGATCCAAACGCGCCGTCTGCCGCCCGCCTGGCTCTTCCAGCCCACGGTTTCCAGAGAGGGGGCCTGACCTGGAAACTCAGGGGCAGAGTCCCTCCCCGCTACCCTACAGTCCCGAGCAGCTGCACAGCGGGCTCCAGGTCCTCCCGGCTCAGCCAGCCAGTGCACCTGCAGTGCTCTCCGCCCTCGCCAGGCCACCCCGAAGGCCCACACCCCCTTGTCCCGTGCCTCCAAGTTCAGATTTTTGAACCCACCCTCTGCTCTTCATTCCCTTTGGAAGAGCCCCCCGCCCCCCACCCCCATCTCTTCCTCTAGGGTTTCTCTCAGCCCTTGGAGAGAAGTCGTGGGTTCCTCTGACCACTGGAAAAAGTAGGAAGGGTGTGCTGGAGCAGGAGGGATGGCTACTCCTTGACTCCATCTTAGGGAAATGAGTCTTTTGAGTCAAACTGGATTGGGGGGGGGGAGATATTTGGGAATTGTTCCCTCACTACTAAATTAAAATCAGGGTGGCAGGAATCCTGGACCCAGGCTCTGGGTCCACACCCCACTCTGATCGTGGCAGAGTCGAAAACTGCTACTTTCCACTATACTTGTTTCCCTTGGAGTAGCCCCTGTGTGGATCTCCAAGCGTCTCTAAAGGACTTGCTGGGGTGAACTGAATTAGGAACCCGCTTGGTTCTTCGTGGATAATTAGTCCCGACCGGGAAAACAAACAAACATATCCTCCCATCAATATAAGAAGCAGAGCCCCCTCCCACTTAAAACCTCAACACCCCAATTCTGCTTCCTTCTCCGTTTCTTTTTTAAAAACTTTTCTGAAGTTCACACAAGTTGCATTTGGGGAAAGAATCTTCAGCAGACCCTTTGGGACTATCAATCCCTAATTTCTCCTTTCCTCCCCAGTTTCAGAAACAACCCTCCCTCTCCCCTGCCAGCGGCCCCTTTAGTGCCCAAACTAACACCCAAGCACCTGACAGAGGTCCAACCCCAACCCAGCAGATGGGTGCCTGCTCGCTGGGCAGACAGGATGGAGCCAGAAAGAGAGCAAGAGACAGAGACGGGAGAGACATTGCTTTCAGACTACAGTGCACCCTTCCCGGGCCCAGCTCACCTGCTCAGGACCCGCTCCTTTGATTTTCATCCACTCAAAAGTTTGTCCTTCTCGCAAACGATTTCCAAGAGGGATACGAACTCAGCCCTTGGGGAGGGGGACGGAGAGGGTGATTTTGAGGGCGCAGGCGCCTGATCTAGAGCGGCCCGAGGGAGGCAGGACGTGGGTGTACGGTCCGCCAAGTAGCTGGAGAAGCAATGATTCGGAGAAAGCATCGGAGCCCCTGGGGTGGGCCAGGCTACTAGCTGCAGGACTGTCTGGGATGGAGTGGGCTCTAAAGAGGGAGTGGCGAGCACTATCCGGCAGGCGGGAGAACTGGAGAGGGGCCCTTGGTCCCTGGCGATGTCTCTTGCTTATTCCAGTTTCTGCCCTCCCGGTTGTGCCCCAGCCCACAACATTCCTTCGACCCCTTCTGGGGCGGCGGAAAGGACCCCCACTTGGCGGAAAGGGAGGGCGAGGGTCCCCCTCGGAGCCCCTCCCCAACCCCCCGCGCCACCGCTCCCCCCTTCCCTCCCCAGAGCCAAGGGACAGACAGAGAATTGCAACTAGAAATTCGATCGATTGGTACGAGGGACCACGTGCTCAGGGTCTGACCAATGACCAGGCTGCCCAGGATGAGCTAATAATGGAAGCAATTTGTAACTTTCAGTAGCTCTCTAGGCCTGGGTACCACTGGGAGGGAGGCGAGCGGAGTGGGGAGCTGGGTACCCCCAGTACTTCCACCGTCCTTATTTGTCTAGGGGCACTCTGGTCCCCTGGTCCTTCTTTCCCCTAACGTGCAGGCACTAGCAGGGACCTTCATCTACTCGTATCTAGCCGCTGTCACACCAGAGCAAGGTAAGCTGGTCCCTACTGCTCACCCCTCCAGCCCCACTCTCTGGCACCTGCAAAGGATGCCTCCCTTTTTGCCCATTAGACAATTGAGATTGGATTTCCCCCCCCCTCTTAGCTGAAAGAAAACGAATCCCTTTGTCTTCTTTTGCATAATCCATTTTGAATTGGAGGGAAATCAAGTTCAGATTAATATACTTTTCTTGGGGAGAAAAGTGGTACTTTCCTCTTCTTTCATAAATTTTATACTTCCTTCTCTTGAGGAAGGGCATTCTGTTTATGGAGAGTTTACTTTACTTTGGGGATGAATTCACCTTAGGTTTTACAAGTTTTAATTGTTTAATGATGTCAAGTTCACCTCTTTTTTCCATCCCATCCTCCAGTGTCAGTATTTACAAATAACCATTTTGTGGGTTTTAAGTTTGTACATTATTTTTTCTTCCCCTGTTGGTTTTTCAGCTGTTACAGAATCTCCACAGGTTTTTTTTTTTTTTTTTTTCCGCCTCTGTGGATTGTGGTTTAGTTTTGTGTTTGTTCCTCTTTTTGGTTGATAAATAAATTTATTGTTTAAGAAATCCTGAGGGTTTGAATAAGGTCTCGTTTGATTAGGTCCCCCCTTTTGAAGAACAATTTACTTGAAATATTATATACATTTTCTTCATTACTATTATTGTCTCAATTTTGATGTATTTTATCTCTTTATAAAACCTAACCTCTTTTTTATATTTAATATGTTGTATGTTTAAACTTTTTAAAGTTTTATTTTACAAACTTCACCACTTTGTACATTTCCTTACTTTCTCTCAGCCCCTTTAACACTCTTGCCTCCCCCATCTCAGAACCTTCACTCCCAACTTCCATAATTATCAACTTGAAATGTAGCTCACCTTCCCCTTTCCCTCCAAGAATGGAGGGATGCCTGCTGTCCTGCCCTGGGCAGAACCCAGGCTTAGTTTTAGTTCTGGACACCTCCAGTCCCACCTTTCCAGGCAACAAATGAAGCAAGAGCAGGATTTCTTTCAACTTTTAGTTTGGGACAAGTTCTTTTCACTTGTCTCTACTCTGGGCAACTTTGGTACACAGAGTTGAATTTTTAATTCTATCGTTGCCTTAAATTCTAAGAAAGCTGGAAGCAAATTTTACTTGTCCCTGAAGTGTAAGATGTTAGCTGAGGGTAACGTTAGACTTTTGGGTCTCTTACATCCCTGGGGAGGTTTCCCAGAAGAGACAATGTTTATTCCCCTTTTTCCTTTTGGTTAAGGTCGATCTCTGGCTCTGGCTTTGAACAAAGAAGGGTGCAGAGCTGTCTGGGGATGCTCTTCTGGTCAGTGAAGGTTGACTTAGGAGAGTTTGGGGTAAGTAAATCCCTGCTCTGAGAGAATTTTTTTTTTTTTTTAGCATTATTGTAAAAGCACACTAAAAAAATGATGTGACACTGTTTCAACCTTCAGATTCATCACAACTACAAAAATAAAATTATAAGAGTAATTTGTATTTCCTGGAAGAAAATCTGCTTCTGCTGACTGTCTGTTCTCTGGGAAACAGAACCCAACTGGGCAGAAGTAAAACTGCCGCCCCTTTCTTGTTGGTTCTCCAGCCCTATTGTCACATTGACATTCTGGGCACATTTGGCCCAGCCCCCGATCCTGCTTCTCCTAAGTATGAATCTAAATTACTATTAATAAGGGGCTGCTCCAAGTTAATTGGCATTAAAAGAATTCATTTCAATTTGTTAATATTAAATGAATGCTCTGCACTTTAGCTTCCTTCTTCACCCTGGATTCCCAGATGAGTGATGGGAAGAGGGGGCGGGGGAGCAGATGAGGATTTTATTTCTGGCTCTTCAGCTTCAACACTGCAGGGCCTCCCCTGGGGGTGTGCGATCAGCACAGTGGGGGTCTGATCAGGAAAGTCTGAGGGTCTTTTTCCGGTGAAATTTATCTGATTAAGCAGGAGCTGCAAGGGAGGAGGGAGGGAGGGGAGCAGAAGGGAGGGATGGAAAAGGTTGGGAGGATCTTGAGGGAGAGAGAAGGCACTGGGAAGATATGGGAAGGGAAAGGGAAGAGGTGAGCAGGAGTCTGGGGGGAATGAGGGCTCTGGGCCTTGGGGTAAAGCAGAATTGTGATAACAGGTGCTGGTAGCACAGAACCCCATGGAGGAGAGGGGCTTGGGGTGGGTGAGTGGGGCCTTGGGGCGAAACAGCTGGGAGTTCTGAAGTAACCTAGCCCAAGACAGTAGACAGATTGCTGAACTTTTCTGTCTGCCTTAGTTTCTTGGCCTGTAAAACAGGAATGATAATGACAGAATCTGCTGGGGGATTGCTCAGGATTAGGTGAAACACATGGACAGTGCTTTGCTGCACAGTAAGCATTGGCTCTTTTTATGGCCCAGTAGTTAAGAGTGTGGATTCTGGAGCCAGACGGCCTAGTCTTGAATCTTTGTCCTACCTTATAGGAGTCATATGACCTGGGCAAGCTACCTAACCTCTCCATGCCATGTCTGTAAAATGGAGTTCATGGCATCTAGCTCAGGGCTGTTCTGAGGAAGGAATGAGTGAACTGTGCCAAGTGCCCAGAACAATGACAGTCCCATGGAAACACCTACAGAGTGTTATGTGGCGATGCTTAGACAGCATCAGTTATACATGTTGTTGCCCTTCTGGTGGAGGAAGGTTGGAGTCAGAGCTGCCTCTACAGGTTGAAAGCTCCCTAGGGTCTCTAAGACTGATCAGATCAGCCCATTCAGCCCTCCCTAGATCTAGATCTACCAGTCAGGCTGCACACAGGGAGGGGATGGGGGAGAGCCTGGACCCCTCAAAGCCAGGATGCCAGTTCTTTCCTGACTTCTGCTCTGGCTCTTGGGTCAGTGATACCATCCCAGTGCCCATAGACTTCAAGGGAAAAGTCTCTTTTCCTTGGGAAGGGCTGTGGTGGAAGACTTAACTTCTTGGTCTAATATCTCCCTGTGGTCAACAGGGAGTCCCGGTGTGGGCTGGGGGAGGCTGGGTAGAGCAGAGGAGACTGACATTTACTAAATACTCATTTGCAGCTACCACACGCCTGACCTGTCTCAAGAGGATGGGAGAAACAGATCTAAGGAGGAATGACCCGAGAAGTCAAAAGCTAGAAAGTGGCAGAGTTGGAATCTGAGCTCTGGTCTTTTTTTTTTTTTTTTAATAGGAAAAAGAACACAGAATTTATTATCTGCTTAAGGTGAGGGAATATTATACTCACAGTGACAAATCTTAATGCACTTCCATGCTGCACACTTTCTGAATGGGAAGGTAAGACTTTCTTGCCGCAGTCCGGCTGCAGCAAAATAATCGGGGGGTGACGAATAACTTGTGTACGTTGATACAGCAGGAGTAGGAGCCGTTTATTGCAGGACAGGAGCAGTATTTATACATTCCACACAGCTTATCTAATTAGCATAAACTAGATACATCAGTCAACCAATCAGGAATCTCCACACTTAATGGCTTGTTTTTGTTACTTCTCAAACCGCTCCCTCTGGCATTTTGCCAGGCACCATCCAGACTTGTTTACGAACTCTAACATTCCCCTGGCAAAATGCCAGGTGTTATTTTGACTTGTTTACAGACTCTAACACTTTCTGAAGGGAGGGGCGGGATACATGCAAACTTGGGGCAAGGATAGGGCCAGGACCATGGGGCAGCAGGAAGAGGGGGAGGTGGAGAAGGAATTGGGGGTTTTTCAGTCAGGAAAGACTTCCTGGAGGAGGAGATTATAGGTTAGGGTTCAGATGGAAAGGGAATGAGGGTAGGAAGTAAAGAAGAGGCAAAGGGAGGAGTCATGTATTGGCAAGGAAGGAGCGGAAGAAAGTACCCACATAAAGGCTGAGTGAGAACAAGGGATAAATCTGATTTGCCTTGGATCTGCCATGCTGGCACCAACTAAAATTAGTTGCCTTTATTGAGGGTGTACTATGTGTCAGGTACATGTGATATCTCATATAATGCCCACAACAACCTGGTCAAGTGAGTTTCTTATTTCTATTTCCAAAGACTCGGTAGATGCTCAGAGAATTTAATCCTCACTTTGGGTCTCATGGTTGGTAATTGGGTTTTCCTGGCACCAGAACCCATGCCTGGGCTGTCTGCTGAGCACAGTGGCCTCTGTGTCCCCATCTCTCTTTTCATTCTTGGTTCAGGTCATCTTATAGGCCCACATTTGTAGACATACCCAATGACTGGGAACAGAGGGTTTAGGAGAGTGAGGCAGTGGGACTCTGGGGACAGAAGCTCTTCTCACATCCACACAAGGAAAGACAGAAAGGAATGAGAATTCTCTAGAGGGAGGCCTCCAAGTCACTTTCCTGGGATGGATGGCAGGGACCTGATTGGGGTCACATTATTTTCTGGGCCCTGAACTTTATTTTCCTTCCTTTGAGCAGAGAAGAGGAAGAAGATGGTGGAGGCACGGGTGAGCCCTCGAGTAAGGCCGCCAGTGGTCCACGAAAGTCCCTCTCTCCTTGTTGGCAAGGACATTCTGCTTCCCAGTCGACACTGTTGCCAGGTGTGGCCAGCTGAGACTGAGATACAAGTGGTGTCGTCAGAGCCTGAGGACACTGGTGAGTTCTTTGGGATCTCTTTTTCATGAGCTGGACAGAAGTGCCTGCGCCTGAGGTTTGACCAGGCCATTGAGAAGAAATCCCTAAGAGAGGGAAAGGCAACAGCATGAAAGGAAACAGTCCTCCACTGAGCAGGTAGAGCAGACTGACTGCACCACGCTGCGCCCTCCCAGACTGTGATGTGATAGATGTGAGAAATAAACTGGTTTCTATACGTTACTGTGTTTGGGGACCTTTTTGTTAAAGCGGTTTTGCCAGAACCCATCCTGATACATCTTCCCACGCCAGATTAACCATTTCAGACTCACCAAAAGGACTGTATGAGATCAGGGAATAATATCATAATAATATTTATTGATCCAGATTATATGATAGGGTCTTTAAGTACACTACTTAGTATAATCCTCGTAACCCTCCTCTGAGATACATGCAACTGATATCCCAGTTCACAGATGAGTAAACTGAGGCCTTCAAAAGATAAGTGACATGGCAATGAATATATAGTAGGTGGCAAAGCTGGGTTACACTCTTTTTTATTTATTTTTGGTGCTGGGGATTGAACCCAGGACCTTGTGCATGCAAGGCAAGCACTCTACCAACTTTGCTATATCCCCAGCCCCAGGTACACTCTTCAACATGGGTCAAAGCCACTCCTGAGGACGGCTGGAGTGGACCTTGGAGATCATCCTGTGTTAGGCCAGCCACTGACAGTTACCACTGGGGCCTGGGGATCTCCCATTCACACCCTCAAAACACTCAGCAGCCCATTCACAAGTTGGGTTGCTACACAGGTTTTATTTAAAGAAAGGACCCAAAGCTAAAATTGGCTTTTAAAACCCCTGAAAAAGTCAATCTCGTCTCTCTCTCTCTCTCTCTCTCTCTCTCTCTCTCTCTCTTTACTCATAAGCTCCAGAGAGATGTGACTTGGTTAAGGTCACATACTTGGATTTTCTATTTTTCTGAATCTAAGATGAGTTCTTTTCCCATGGTGTCAATGAATAGGGAGGTACAAAAATAGCCAAATCTAGTGGGTGGGTCTATGTCTCCCCCAACAGAACCTGGGATAGTTAAGTCACATAGTTAAGACCCCCGCACACCCCTTCGGGTGGATATCTGCCGGGGAGACCTGCCCCCTGCACTTGGAGGAGGAGTGGGCGGCACCTTTCTCTGCCCTCCTCATCACCAGATGGTCAAAATACAGGAGGAAAGGAGAGCTGGGGCCAGAGCCAAGCAGGCAAAGGGACCCCTCTGCCTCCCTCTAGGATTCCCACATTTATATTTGGAATCTGAAACTCTCTCCTACCCATAGGCCCTTCCTAGCAGCCCACCAGGGAGGAGAAGGGGGAAAACTGTCATAAATTTCCCCTATTTACACAAGAAGACAGCATGTTTCTTGTGCCAGAAAAAACACAGAAAGGGAGCTGTCAGGGGAGAAGGGACCCAGCCCCATACCTTCTGGGGTCAATTTATCTTTCTGAGTCGTGGCTTGGGGGCTTCCATAACACTGCCTGAAGGAGATCCAAGCTCTGAGTTGGGGGTCAGCCAGGACAAATGGTGCCTGGGCTTTGTTTCGGATCATGGCCTTTCACTTCATTTCAACTGCTCCCCCGTCACTTCTCTTTTAAAAAACAATTTTCTTGAGGTAGAGTTCACATACAACATGCCTCCACTGGAAATGGACAATTTGGTGGTGTTACTCAATATCTGTGGCATATTCACAGATATGTTCTACCATCATCAATTTTAGAACATTTCATCACCTCAGAAAGAAACCTTAATAAGTGGCCTTCTGTGACTGGATTCTTCTACTTAGTACCATAAACTCAAGCCTCATCCATATTGAAGCAGGTATCAGTACTTCTTTTCACGGCTGAATAGTATCTTCTGGATATGTTACATTTCGTTTATTCATTCATCAGTTGATGGACATGTGTGACGTTTCCACCTTTTGGATATTGATTCCCCCTTTCTTCTGGCTCAAATGGAATGAGGCCTATGCTCAAGAACAGCTGTCTTACATGCAGGAGTACCCAGTACCCATGAGGGCAGGGTCTGGGCACATCTTCTAACTCCCCTGATCTGTTATGTCACTGAGGTGAGCTTCTCCCTCTTCCTCTATCAAGTCTCTTTTTATCATCATTTTTTTTTTTTGCCACTTGCTGTACTCCTCAGAAGGGGGTTCACGCCCTTCTCCAGGGGCTCCAGAGACACAGAGTGAATGAATGGGGAATAAATAGTTCCCTGAGCCTGGTCTCAAGGGACCCCCCCTCCTGTACCTCACAGTTGAAGGAAGGTTTAGGAGGCTCCAGGGTCAAGGGAAGGCTGTGTTTTTGGAGGTGTGACTGACTCAGAACCCAGGCCACCTGCCCCCACCTCCCTGCCTGGCCCCTTTCAGTCTTCAGACCCACCTTGAGCTCAGTCCTGTCTCCCTTAGCAACAGACACCTGCCTCTGTCCTCACAAACCTTGCAGTCCTGGTGGTGAGAGCAAGGTAAATACAGTGAACAAAATAGTCACATAAATTCTGTAAACATTTGTTGAATGGATGAATACTTAAGTGCTTTGGAAATAAAATGTGAAAAATCTGAATTTATATCACTTTCTGCTAACACCGTTATTGAGTCTAGAAGTCAGCATTACTTCTCCATCTCTGGAGGGCGTGGTGTGCAGATAATGCAAAACATTGGCCATAATAGCAACCATTTATGGGACCAGCCATATACTAAGGGATTTATATATTTTATCACTCTTCACTTTTTGAATGAGGCACAACTATCACCTGACCCTGCCCTCCCTTTTTTTTTTGGCTTGATGAAGATCAAACCCAGGGCATGCTAGTCAAGTGGCTCATGCTACCACTGAGCCACACTCCCACCTCTACTTATTCCCATTCTGAAGATGAGAAAAACTGAGGAGACTGAGAATTTAAGTAACCGGTCACCCTCCCCATCTTGCCTCTGCCAACCCTTCCCCTCGTGTCCAAGGCAGGGTGGGCTGTGCAGATGCCGGGCTCTTGCCATCCAGTCTCTATTCCTGCCTCGTGGGTTGGGAGGTGGGGACCAGTTTTGCTGTCAGAGACTTTCCTTCTCGACCTTGCTGAGCTGCCCAGTATGTGTGGGAGGGACCAGGAGAGGACTGGATCTTGTCAACAAAGGACTTGAAGGGGCCAGAGAGTTGAGGATGCTGACAAGCAGGAGACCTCCAAGGCAGATAATCAGAAGCTGACGACTGGCGGCCCCTCAGTGTCCCTCCACCCCAGCTCACTCAGGCCTCCTACATGATTCAATGACAAAGAACAAACTTTAACCTGTAATTTTCACACGTGTTACTTCACTGCTCACAGTGAACCTAAGACGTATCCGAGGCTCGGTTTATTTTATGTTATTTTATTTTATTTTATTTTTAGTTGTAGTTGGACACAATACCTTTATTTCACTTATTTATTTTTATGTGGTGCTGAGGATGGAACCCAGGGTCTTGCATGTGCGAGGCGAGCACTCTACCACTGAGCTACAACCCCAGCCCCGTCGGTTTATTTTTTACAGAAAGAAAAAGTTTGTGGGGCTACGACCCAAGTATCCTGCTTAATCTTACTTTATGAAATTAATGTAGGACTCACTGTGGACCATGCATCCTAAATATTCCCTCTAAACTCATCTACTCTTTTCTGACACCCCATGAGGGTAGGTATTAGTGTTATCCACACTTTTTAAAGATGAGACTGAGGTGACTTGCCCGAGGTCCTAGAGCCAGCAGGCAGTGTCCCAGAGTGTGTGTGCGACCACTTACTCCCCCAGGTGGGCCTCGCATGGTGACTACACTTGGGAACTCTGGTCTGTTGGCCTCGTGGCCCCACCTCTCGCTTCCTCCTGCCTCCCTCATACTTTATGGCCCATTGGAAAAAGCAAGCGAGCTGTGGCTCCCAGGGTGACGATCCTTCAGCTGCCTCCTTGGCACTGTCATCCTCTCCTCCCATCTCTTGCCAAGGGCTCCAGCCGGGAATGCCACAGACGTTCGCCATGGATCAAGATTTTCCCAGAGAAAGAGTTTACAAGAAGGCTGCTGTGAGAAATGCAGTAACTCCCTGTTCCCCTCACTCCCCATCATGAGGAGCCAAATGAAATCACTGTGCCATCAAAGAGCAGCCTCCCGCCACTTTGGAGATAAACACTGGCCCCTGTGGCCAATGACTGACTGGCTGTAAGGAAAGTGCAAGGTGGCAGGTGATTGAAATAAAACTTCTATGAGAGTGTTGCGTGCCATTCATTCCACAGTGCTCCTTGACACGGGCCTGGGCCGCGCACATGAGCTGCAAATGGGTTTCATTCATTTCCTCCAAATATATTTACTTACATATGCAATAAATTCCGATTATGTCCCCTAAGAGGCACCAGGCTTGGTGTTGAGGATGAACAAGAAAAATCCCTGCCCCACAGGGGCTCATGGTGTAGAGAGGGGAGGCAGAAGGAAGCCTCACAACGATTTGCCTCCTACACTGAGGAAGGAGAGTCATTGCTGTTTGACCCCGTGCTGTCTATCCTCTTTCTGTCCTTGCTGGGAGTGAGTACTCATGCCCAGATACACTTCAAACATAACTGAGGGCTGGGCATGGTGGCGCAGGCCTGTAATCCCAGTGGCTCAGGAGGCTGAGGCAGAAGGATCCTGAGTTCAAAGCCAGCCTCAGCAATTTAGTGAGGCCCTAAGCAACTCAGCAAAGCTCTGTCTCTAAATAAAATATAAAATAGGCTGGGGATGTGGCTCAGGGATTAGGCTCCTCTGGATTCCATTTCTGATACCCAAACCCAAACCTAAACCCAAACCAAAACAACGTAGCTGAGAAACCCTTTCCCTCAAGCTGATTTCTGCCCGGAACTCACCTTCCGTGTGAGCAGGATCATTTATGCAAAGAAGGAATCTTGAGTCTCCTTCCCTGTCAGTCACTGACTGCAGGCAGCACAGAGGAGGTAGTGAAGCAGCAGAGGTGGCCCTTTGGTGGAGTTGGAGAAGGGACTCCTGGGTGGGATGGCTTGGGATATTTTTTGCTCACCTCCCTGTGCTTTCTGGGAGACTCCCATATGCAGACCACATCACCTGGGCTCTCTGATCTCTTCCTTCTGGTTGGGTTTGGCCAACGAGGGCCTGGCTAGGAAGGGAGAGAGGGGAGCCAGGGTGTTCATTTCCTCCATCCCCTGCCTGCCTCCTTGTCTGCCTGAATTTCTGGCAGTGGCTGTGGCTGGTCAGTGGGCACTGCTTTGCTCTGGGGACTCCTCTCTCACGACTCCAGCTCACACCAGGCTTTGGTAGCATGATTCTGAGCTCTCTGGGGCTTCCTGTGGCCGCCATAGCCCTAGCTGGTTTCCCCAATCCTAGCTACACCTCTGAAAATTGTCTCATCATTCAACTCCTTGGTGAGGCCCTTTGGAATGCGTCATTTGCTTCCCATTGGAATCCTGTGGCTCACTTGGGTACAGAGGAAGAGGGATAGGGCAGTTTGGGGTTCCAGCTTTGCTTTACTACTCCCTTCTAGAGAGTTCTTCAGAGGCAGAGCAAGGAATTGACCAAATGAGAATGTCCAACTCTTTCTTGAGGGTTTCCATTAAGGGATGAGGAGTCTCTGCTGCTAGGGCTCTTGAAAACAGAATCCAGAGGTACGGCAGGAAGAGGTGTGGTTAGACCACAGGGAAGGCAGCTGCTCAGGACCTGCCCTGGATGGTCACTATGACAAGCTATCTCAATCTTCCAAGTCCCTCAATCCTTCCAAGTACCTTATTCTCATTTTACAAGTGAGAAGATTCTGGCCCAGAGAGGTACAGATCCTGGGGAGCAGGACAAAAGCTTCACTCTGTCTCAGTTGCTTTGGTAAAGAGAAACCCTACCTTGTGATCAGGGGATTGGGAAGGGTGACAGACAAATCTTGGCTCAAACATCATCCCTTGGCAGGGCACTGGGAACCTGGAGCCAGACTGCAGTAACTTGAATCCTGGCTCCACCTCTTACTGTGTGATCTTGGGCATGTTGCTTCACCTCTCTGTGCCTCAGCTTCTCCATCTATACAAATAGGGCTGGCAATAACACCCATCTCAGAGGGTTGTGGTAGAGGTTAAGGGAGCTCATTGCTATGAAGTGTCTGGGCACAGCACACGGCACAGCATTGTATGCATTAAAAAATGGATCTTCATGACTCTTCCTACTTTCCATTTCTGGCTCTCTATTATCTGCTTCCTCTGCCTTCTTCCCAAGGTCCTGAAAAGGGGTGAACAACCATGGGGAACTCCCAGGCCCTTGTGAGCATCCCTTGCCTGCCTCCTGAGTTGAGCTCTCTGGGGCTTCCTGTGGCCGCCATAGCCCTAGCTGGCTTCCTCAATCCTGTCTACACCTTTGAAAATTGTCTCATCATTCAACTCCTTGGTGAGGCCCTTTGGAATGTGTCATTTGCTTCCCACTGGAATCCTGGCTGGCTCACATGGGTGCAGAGGAGGAGAGGTAGGGCTTTGGACAGAGCAAGGGCAGAGACACCTGGGTGGGCCATCCACTCTGGGTACCCACAGTCAGTGAGCTCAGCCTTGACGTGATGCCTGCAAAATGGCCTCTTCCCTCTGCCCCCTCAACTTCCCAGAGCTGCAGGGGACCCGGGAGCTCTTGGTAACAGCACATTAAGCCCCTGTTTGTGGGAACTTTAATTTAAACACAAATTAGAGGCGGCAAATGACTCTGGCAGCCAGATAAGCCGTCCCAGGAGAGTAAAGAATAAGCCAAGAGAATCAGCTGAGATAAGGCTTGAATTTAAACTGCTGTAGACACTCAGAAGCCTGGAACAGGTGGGAGATGTGGGGTCCAGAATGAAGACCTCCGGAAGTCCCACACCCAGCTGCCTTGCTCTGGGCTCCATGCCATCCGGCCCCCATTTCCTGCATTCTCTCTATTGCCTATCTTTTTTGCTAGATTCCATTCTGATTTGGGACTCCATCCCTCCCCAGCCCGCCCCTACTGCTTTGGGGAACTCAAATTTTGACTTTGTCTCTCATCTTTGATCAGCTGTTCTGAGAAAGTTCTACTTGCTCACTAACTTCCATCTGCACCATTCCAGTTGGAGCCTAATGCTTCTGGCTTAGTGGTGGCCTGGGGATTTCTGTTCAGGAGGCAAATGTGGAGGAGTAGAAACGGGCTGAATGTTAAAAGGCCTGGGCTGACTTCTCAGTTTCCTCGTTTATATAACGAGTGTGTGAGGAAGGATCTGTGAGCTCTGATGTTTCACAAGAGAATTTGAGGACAAGGACATTCAAGAAATCTCTATTGCTCTGCAACTCGGGGGTTTTCAGCTGTTCTAGAAACTTTGTTGGCTGTTGGGGAGGGCTGGGGAGCTGGGGAGATCTGGGGAGCTGGGGAGCCTGCCTATTGCTTTGGAGGAGGGGTCTGCAGTCTGTGCTCCAACCTCACCTCCATCCAGAGGGAACAGGTGAGTCAAGCCCACTGAGTGCAGCTCTGTGGGGCTGTGACGGCTGAGATGTCACTGTCCTCTGGGGTGGGAGTGACATATGTTCTCTCTGTCACAACACCTGTGAAGGTGGTTGAGAGATGGCAACCCCAGGAGGGGAGAGCTCCACCTTCCCCATCTGACCTTGAGAAATCTTTTATCCTACTTTTTTTGGAGACTTAGGGTGAAGGAGAGGGGGCACGTCACCGGGGGTTCCCAAGTCCTCACCAAACAGAGAGCAACTGTCCTTCATAGCGTGTCAAGAACCTACCTTAGCTATAGCAAGAAGGCAGGGGGTCAAGCCACAGGCAGAACTTTCAGGTTAGTCCCAGGCTAGGACCCAAGAGGTCCTCTATGGCCCTCGGTCTCAGAGAAAGTGGATGAGGCCTGAGTCACCAGCAGGGGTAGGAACAATGACCTGAAGAGGCCATGCCAGCCTGTAACTCAAGTCTGAAGTTCCTGATGCTGGGCTAGAAGGACCTTGGCATTCTCTCTGACCCAAGGCTCTTAGACAGAGGTGGGAAGCTGCCATCAGCTGTGTCCCCACCTTGCCCGCCTATCCCCTCCCTCCTGCGTGCCTGGCTGCCCCTAGAGCCCCAGGCCTGCCTGCCATCTGGGCAGCTCAGAGGAGAGCCCACTGCCAAGGGAGTGCCAGCGTTGATTTATAGCCCACAACCTTGGCGAGCTTGGGCTGAGTGCCCAGAACCTCCTCTGCTCAGGGAAGAGGCGCTCCTCTTAAAGGGGCAGCGCAGAGGAACGCAGAAATGCCCAGGAGGAAAGTAGAGACATTCTGGGGGGCAGAAGAAGAGCCCACCCACCAGGACTTTGGGTGACTTCCATTCCCCAGGGAAGCTTCTTCCCCACCCATCACACCCTGCATCATACGCTTCTCCTTTGAGGACCTTGGCTCAAATGTAACATTAATGTAAAGTCAGTCTCTCTTGAGAGCCTGTAAACTCCATGAGGGCAGGAATGAGACCCACTGCATTCTCCCCGTGGATTCAGCTCCCAGCACGGTGACTGGCATGGAATAGAGATTCAATAAGAATCTGTCAAGTGTAAGAAAAATAAAGGAAGGTTCTGTCCGTGAGATCAGGGAGGAGAGTGGGCGCCTTCCCACTGCCTGCCATGCCCCTGCCCCTAGCCCCACTTCCTCTCCCCCAGGACCCTTTCCCCACCCCTGGCACATCAACCTGGGACCAATGGGCCACACTTGCCTGCCTCTTCCCTTGGGTCACCTTTCTCTGGTCCCCCACACACTGTTCTTTTCCTCCCATTTTTCTTTCTCCTAGAGGCTTTATCAGATCACCCATGGTCTCCATGATCTCAGTCCCTGGGTTAGGTGCTCTTCCCCACTGCTTCTCAGCATGGAGGTGCCTCATTCATTCTCTCAGAAATGCTATCTGAGTATCTACCATGTGCTAGACACTGGGTGCTGAGCATGTATAAGTAAATAGGACAGGCATGATCCCGAACCCAGGGACCTGCATTTCATGGGATGAGGAAAAAGCATGTCAACTAGAAATACATAAATGCAACTGTGATACCTGTTCTGGATAGGGCTAAGGTAGTCACTGACAGGGTGGAGAG
Organism: Marmota marmota marmota; assembly: GCF_001458135.2. Taxonomy (NCBI): domain Eukaryota; kingdom Metazoa; phylum Chordata; class Mammalia; order Rodentia; family Sciuridae; genus Marmota; species Marmota marmota. The sequence continues at coordinate 19,495,338 of NW_025999960.1, read as the reverse complement.
GAGATCAGTCAAATTGGGTGGAAAAAACTCTGAGGAAGTTGTGTTCAGGATGAGATTTTGGGGGTGAGAAGGAGCCATGTGAAGAGTGTAGAGCAGCAGCATTTCAGAGGTGGCCCAGTCACCTAGGTGTGCACAGCAGAGTTTCAGGGGGTGGGAGGTGGGTGAGGATGGGAGCTTTTCCAAACTCCACACCCCCTTTCTTCCACATCAGGAAAACTTCTGCCCCTCCATCACGGGGAGACTAAAATCTTTAAAGTAGCAGCACTGGCTTCACCTGGAAGCTGGTTAGAAAACAGAATCTCAGCCACTGCACCAGATCCACTGCATGAGAGCCTGCATTTGGCAAGACCCCGGGTCATTTGTGCACATGTGGTATGGAGAGAAACACTGATTTAGGTAGCACTTTAAAGGTGGGACAAAGTGTGGGGACACCAGAAGACTTGACATGGGAGGGGAGGGGGTTGCTGAAGAATTTGGACTTGAATCAGAGATGGGGTCTGAGAGTGTGAATGCATTTGCCGGTGAGCCTCTGTGTGAGTGCATGTGTGTTCAACCTTGAACTGGGGGTGTGCTGAGGCTGTACATCCCAGGCCCCTTTCTCTTTGTGGGTGGGGATAACCAGGTGATCCTCACCATGATAATGTCCCCACCTCCATGGACAGCCATGAGTCAAAGGGATTCTGCCAGCCTCTGGTGGTGGGGACACCTCTGAAGCAAGGCAAGGCAGGAGAGCCCTTGTTTCTGACCTCCGGCAATCCATTTATCTGACCTGAGTCTCATAAAGGCGTCTTGATGAGCCAATCGCTTGCTAATGGTTATGAGCTGAGACCAGGGGATTTATGGCTGAGACCTCAGTGGCCATACATAGGAGTAGGGCTGTGTGCTGGAGACCAGGCTCTATGTGGCTTCAGTTCACCAGGGCCTGTGCCCAGGGCCTCAGCTGGAAACACCCACACCCAAAAGAGGCAAAGAACACTGCCCTGGGTAGGAAGAAGAGGTGGTTTGAGGAGGAAAAGACCTTTGAATGAAGATGCCCAAGGGGTGAGGGCCAAGTGTCTGGGAAACCGGCCCAGCTGGCTTGGGGAGCAGGTAGGCACTGAAGAAATGTGTAAAAAGCACTGGAATTAGCACCAATTAAACTGCAGTTCAAATATCCTGGATCTGTATTTACCAGTATGTGATACTGGACAAATTACGAATCTCTCTCAGCCACATTTTATTGATCTGTAGATGGAAATTATAATACTATCTCACAGGCCTGTGAGAATTAAATGAGATAGTGTTTGTGAAAGGTACTTAAAATATCAATTGTGTGTATTTAAGTTAAGAGATTGGGTTTTTAATTCCCACTCTGCTATACCTTGCTGGGATTCTAGCATGAGCTCTGTCACCAATGGCTTTGGTGATCTGGGCATATTCCAGATCCTTCCTAGGCCTCAGCTGCCCCATAGACACCAAGAAGGGCTGGATCCAAAGTTCTTTTGACCCCTCTCAGCTCTGATGTTTTGTGGCTCTAATGGAAACTTTTGGGTTGGAAAGGGCTGGGGCCTCATCCTGCCATTCAGAGAGCATCCCTGCAACTGTGGCCTCTGGGGCCAAAATGGGGACAAAGGGCTGAGTCAGAACAGCCCCTCCCTTAGTGATGCCATCCTGTGAGTTCCACTTCTGGAAGTGGAGAGGTGGAGCCAGCTGGGTATTTTGGGAGTACCTGAGCCTATCAGGCCTTCTGAATGGGTAAATCTTCAAACAACCCCCCTTCCTTTCCCCTACCCCTTTCCCAAATAATACACATAGATATAGATGTGTGTGTGTGTGTGTGTGTGTGTGTGAGTACACACAGCAAGACCGTGGAGTCTAATCTGATTGGGAGACTAGACTGAATCAAATAGAGAAACATCCTTCCCTTCCCCCTTCCTCCAAATAATACACATAAATGGGTGTGTGTGTGTGTGTGTGTGTGTACATGCACACACACACACACACACAGCGGGTTCATGGAGTCTGATCTGATTAGAAGACTGAGCCAAATCAAGCAGAGAAATATCCACAAAGAACCCATAGGGTACATAGGGTTCCCCACCCTCTTCTCCCAACCTAGGAACACCCTGAAGTTAATCACTGTGGAAAAGAGTCATGAACTTAACACAGCCTCACAGAACCTGCCCATCTTGCACACTGTGCCCCACTCCCCCAGGAGCCTACAGCCTAATGTTGAAACCCTGGAGGCCTCTAGGGGCCCAGACAGTAGCCAACTCAATGGCAATAACTGATCACATGTTCTATGCCTGGCACTAGGCCAGAAGCAAGGAATAAGGAAAGAAATTAGACCTGATACTGTCCTCAAGATGTCACAGCCCCATAGAGCAGACTTTAAGCAGTCAATAACAACACAATGTGCTAAGAGGCAGCAATGGACAGGACAGTAGCCCATATTTATGGGATAGGGAGGTACAAAGGAAGATGCTCAGAACTGCTTACTCAAATCTTGTGGAGGATCAAAAAAGTACAAAACGAGACAATATATTAAGCCCCTGCAACCTTTCCATACAACTGTAGCCAGGACCACCTTATGGTCAGACATGGCGGTTGGATTCCAGCCACTCTCCACCCCAGGCCCATCACTTGGATGGCGGTGGGTTGGTTTGGAAGGGGCAACAGCAATTCCCCAAGTGGCCAAGTGCTGAAGGGACATTGTAGGCCAAGAGGAACGCTGGATGCAGGGGCATGAGGCAGAACCTGAGGCCTGTGCCTCAGGTCGGGCTGGAGGAGTTGGGCAAGGTGAGGGGTGACTGGGCCAAACTTTGCACTCTTTTCGGAACTAGGAGTCTCCAGGCCGCTCTTCCTGTGAGCCCAGACAGCGCAGAGCTGGCCTTGGAGAGCACGAGTGCGCAGGCCCTGCGAAGGTGGCCTTGTGGGCCAGGAGCCCGGGGTCTGGCGTGCGCGCGGGCATTCTCCGCAGGGCGGGCTCCGTCGGGCCCTCCGCCCCGCGTCGGCGCGGCCTTAAATATTACCCCGGAGTTTTCAATTATCTCTTCTTAATGGATTTGCAGGGGCTCTTTCATCAAGCTCGGGGTGGCTGGGTGTGGGGGTGTGGAGAGCGCGCGGCGAGGGCTGGAGCTGGGAAAATGGCCCATATTTCAATATTAAAGCCCTTTACGATCGTCAGCAGCATGAAAGATGCTGCAAATAAAACGGAGCCGCCCGCGCCAGCCTCTCCATCTCGCAAGTTTTAATTAACGCTGAGGGGGAGGCAGCTGCGGGGCGGGGTCGGAGCCCGGCCAGGGGCGGAGCGCCGAGCCTCGGGATCCGGGTCCCGAGCGCGGGCCCGGCGGAGGGGAGGCCAGGGGAGCCCGAGGCCCGGGGGGGAGGGGGGAGGAGGCCGCGGACGGTCCGCGGAGGTGGGGGAGGCGGAGGTTGCGGGGAGAGGTCGGAGGATTTCTGAGCTTCCGACTAAGGACCAGACAACGCGTCACTGAATGCAAATGGCTATTGTCATTAAAGGGGAGGGAGCGTGTGGCCAAATGACAGAGCTCTTGGGCCCAACGGTCCTTCGCGTCCTTCTGGCCCACAGCTTCCCCCAAACAATCCCACGCGTTGATTAGGGACACACACACACCCGCCCCGCACGCGGCTCGCCACCCTCTCCCCCTGGCTGNCTGACCCAGCGGCTCGGTCCCCGCCCCTCGTGACTCCCGTTCCGGGACGTCTGCTTTCTCCATCAGTCGCTCGGTTTCCCGGCGGCCCGAGCCCAGCGCACAGAAGCGCCACTGTTCTGCCTTGGCAGCGGCCTGGCCCGACAGCTTGTGCCTGAGCAGCAGACCCATCCGTCAGGCGGGAAGGGTGGAGAGACGTCCGGCTGCCCGCTCCGAGGGCTCCCCGGGGAGCCACCTCTGGCCTTGGCCCAGGCTCCTCTCTTTCCCCACCACCCCCAACCTAGCCCCCAACTGCCAGCTCAGGATATGCTTTTTTCCTCCTTCTTCCCAACCTCCACCCCCAGCCTGGGAACCGAGGCCCAGGAGAACGTCCTCCTCTCATGGGGCCTTCCTCTATCTACATCGTCGTGGCAGGACATAACTCTTTGGCTTGAAAATATCCAGGGGTCTCAGTGGACCACTATCCAAAGCTAAGTCAACCAACCAACACTCAGGGGTTGAGGCAAGAACTTGGAGTGGAGGAATTAGAAAAACAATACAAATGAAGGAAATGGTTTTTATTCTTGGACACTTACAGATTCTGTAAGCTTCCTAACATGTTTTGCAGAAGCCAGGGTCTCCTGGGCCTCAGAGCTTGCAAGCACCACAATGACAATTTCTGTGTTAAAGCAAAAATAGAAAAACTCCTCTATTTTCTTCTGGGTGTGCATTTTTTCTTCTTATCAATTTATGATAACCATCTATCAAGCCTGGTTTAAAAGTAATGCATGCTTATGCATCATGGTTAGGAAGACAGAACACACTTCAAAAGCACAGGGAACAAGCTCCAACTGCACAGCGCGGTCGGCATGTGGAGTAATGGGAGAAGGAGTTGAAAGTTAAGATATATTCAGCTAATTAAAGGAGGGCTTCCTGGAGGAAAGGAGACTGGATTTAGAAGTAGAAGGTTGATATGAACTGGAAAAGAAAAGTTCCAAGTGTGGAAACCTTGATTGTAAGGTGGGACAGAGTCTATATTTTGTTTCAGGCAGAGGAGCAGATACTCTTTGGCTACAATATATTTTCCTTGACTGTAGAGTAAGATAAAAAGAGGCTTATGGGATGGCAGGGAGAATTTAGGGTAAACAGTGGGATCTTAAATAATGCTGGATATTAAAGTGAACCAGGAGGAATCATGAAGCATCTTCTGGGGGACCCTCCCATCCTTGGCTAGACCACAGAAGGAATGCCCGGACTCAGGGCCTGAGCACCTGCTTCTGTTGTACCATTACAAGGTTTGAATACATGGTGACTGAAGGAGGAAAGAGCCCCATAACATCAACCACCAATGCTAATGTGGTTGGGGGAGGAAGGAGAGAGAAACAAAGTTTCTCTTCTACTTACCAGGTTGTTAGGGGAGGAACAGAGGTCCATGTGCTCAAATCAATCCGTAATTTATTGAGCACCTATTATGTGGCACACTCTGTACAAGGCAAAAAAAAAAAAAAAAAAAAAAAAAGATCCAGAGTGATGATCAGGGCATAGTCCTCATCAAAACAGTGCTCAGTGTAGAAGGGTAGACAGTTCACTCATTCATTCTGTCATTCTATTGAAAACAAGTGTATTGAGCACTTGTTATGAGCCAGGTAGAGTTGCAGGCACCAGAGATTCAGCTGTGAACAAGACAGACAGGCCCTGCCCTCTTAGAGAGTACCCCCTGGTGTAGAAGACAGGACCCAAAACAGGCAGTTGTCATTCAGGGTGAGGTGTGCTATCAAGTGGAAAAGAAAGTTGCCCCAGGGTGTTGCTACGAGGGAGACCTATCCTAGTCATGAAAGATGCTGTGAGGATAACACAGAAGAGGCCGTTGCTGACTCTTCCTCAAAGGGTGCAGAGAGGTCAGATAAGGGACAGCATGGGCAGGTGGCAAGTGGAGGGCGCTCTGGGCCCAGAGTGTGGGTGCCTATCTAGCACCTCACCAGGTCCAGTGTGTCCAGTCAGGTCCTGGCCATCTCTGGCCTCCAGTCACAGCAGAGCGTGGCCTACACTAAAGCGACTCTTCCAACTCTCCCAGGGAAGCCAGACTGCAGACAACCCTGATGGCCAGAGCCCCCCCCCCCCCATGAGCTTATCAGTTTTTGGTGTTCTGCTGCAAAGTTTCTGCCTCAGGGCTGGGCTCTTTGGAGAGGCTGTGGGATGGAGGCCACTGTGGAGGGTCTTACTCTTTCTACTCTCTCTCTCACTGATAACGGTTTTGAAATAAACCAGACTTTAAATAAAAAGAAACAGGTGATCTGTCTCTTGAGCTGCAGCTGGATGCAAACCCCAGACAAGAAGAAACTGTCCTTCTTAGAAACAGCTCCCTACACCAGCCTCCCTACTACCACCTCCTCGGGCTGAGTCTAAAAGGGTCAAGACGGAGGCCACCCAGCAGAAAAAGGTACCCAAGAGAAGAGGAGGGCAGAGGCACTGAGGTCCCTCAGAGAAGAGATGAGCTTTTGGAGGAGGGTCACTATGCCAGGTGAAGGGGGAGGGGACAGAGAGGGACTCCTGTGATGGTTTAAATTCCAATATAGAAGATATAATAGCGTAGCACTCTTGTTCCACTCTCCAGACTTAAGGTTGTTGTTAAGCTGCTGATAATGTTTTGTCAACTTTGCTCTTGAGTTTTGGAAAGAAAATAAACAAAGTGATTAGAGATAAATATTCTCCTTTGTTCCCCCTCCCAGTCCCATGCCCCTCCCACCCAGAGGCACTGCCGTCATGAATTTGGGCTCGTTTTTTTCCAGCTCATGTTTTTATATTTTTGCCACATACATATATCCAAGAATAACATTGCTTCAGTGCAGTTTTTTTTAAAGCTGTCTGTTATAATTTATAACATTATTTTTTTACTCCACATTTTAAAATGTCTTTATTTGAGATTTTTTGGCCAAGTGTCAACAAGGGTTGAACTGGGTTTGTAAGATCATGCTGGCTTCTGAGCAGAGAATTCCAGGTGACAGGGAGGACCGAGGATGATGGTAACAGCAGGCAGGAGGGGACAGATGCTCAGAAGGAGAGTCCACACCATGGTAGCTGACAGCAAGCCCTGTGAGGGTAGGGATTTGTTTTGTGATGTACCATGAACAGGGCGTGGGGCCTCTTTGAAGATGTCCAATAAATATTTGTTGACAGAGAAGTTGAGAGGGGCTAAGAGATCCAGAATTTCCGGTCCCATGTGACTCACTGGATGATGGCTCCAGGATCCAAGATGAAGGTTCTAGAAGAAGAGCTGCATTTCAGGGAAAGAGGAGTCTTGAGGCCGCCTTTGTGATCCAAAGCAAATGAAGCTTCCTTGTGCAGGTGGGGTTGATGGGAGGGGCAGACAAGACTCCCAATTCTTGGGACTGGAAATCCTGTAGCAGGTCGTCGTTGAACACGCTGAAGGATTTGAAGGGACCCAGAGATTGCAAGGGGGTAAAGGTTTAGTCCTGCTGAGGGCAAAGGAATAGTTCAAATATAAACCAAATACAAGCACCAGTTTCCTCAGCGGCCAGGAGGGCAGGGCCCAGCCTCTGTATTACCCACAGCGAGTGTCTCGCTGCCCTTTGTGCTCTGGGTACCCACAGCCCATTAGCCAAGGCAGAGGAGGAGGAAGAAGGTATTAAGTGATTCTAGAATCATGAAGACCTTGTCAGACGCCCACACTCCCAACTTTGCTCCCGCTCCATATTCATCAACAAGATAAACAGGCGGGTGCTCACAATGGCCTCCTAGGGACTTATTCTTGACCAAATCCAATCTCTCTATTCAGGAAAGGATGTGAAATATGACCTGCTTTCCTACTGCTAAGGTCCAAGGCTCTGGCCCTCACCTTGGAACACTGCCTGAAGAGCCCCGCAAAGCCGCTGGTGGCCCTCCCTCCACTGCCCCGCCACCCCCTGCTGCCTGGGCCCAGCCACCATCCGCCCTCTGCTCTTTACTCACCTATGAGCTTCCCAGCCTTGTGACTCCAGCCTTGCTCTTCTCCAACACATTCTTCTGTCCTGCGCAAGGCTGCCCTGGCCTTCCTTTGCCCTCAGTCTGATTCCCTGAACCAGCGTAGCCCCCCACGTTCTGTCCTCTGTCCCTGCCTCCGCAGAGTCCTGACGACAGTCCTTTGGCATTTCCCTTCAACATCCCTGGGTCCTGGGGCAGGACTGCTCTGCCACCCCTCATGCCCTCTCCTAGGGAACCGAGGATTACTTTGGTTTGGTTTGGTTTGGTAGGGTCAGGTACGCCCTCCTCTAAGAAATGGAGCCGTCATGGATCTAAATCATTTGGCTCGCCCTCCCAGCAATACTTTCAATTCAGAGTTTTTTCAAGGCATTTTGAATATTGTGAAGCAGAAAAATAGGTGGCTAGGGAAAATCTTGGAGTTTCCCATAAGGTTGTTATTTGATGGTGTGGTTGGGCACATGGAGGTTTTCAGGATCCAACCCCACAAAGTCACCCAAAGAGCAACCTGAGGATCCCCACACCAGGCTGTAAGCAGTGCCCTCCCACATTGCACTTAGGGAAGCTTCTAATTTTTACCAGAGTAATATACCCTGCAGAAAACCCCCTCCCCGAACCCCACATGGAGCAGAGCTCTAATCAATCAGAGGATCAGGTGGTGTCAAATCCCACCGTCAAGAGGTGTAGACTCAACACATTCTCCAGTCATGGTTCTTCCTACAGGGAAACTACTGGGCTCCCCCACCCACTCCCTCCCCTTTTCACTTATCTGGACTCATACATTTCTTGAAACTTTGTTTTGTTTGGGTACTGGGAATTGAACTCAGGGAAGTTACTGAGCTATTACCACCACCCCCTTTTTTAAAAAATTTTGAGACAGGGTCTTGCTAAGGTGCTGAGGGTAGCCTTGAACTTGCAAAACCCCTGCCTCCCTAGTCGCTGGGATTACAGGTGTGCACCATGCACTCAGCTAAATTTTCCTATATTTAACATGTATTACATATGCTCTTAAAAAGAAAATAAAAGGGCTGGGGCTGGGGCTCAGTATCAGAGTGCCTGCCTTGCATGTGCAAGGCCCTGGGTTCGATCCTCAGCACCACATTAAAAAAAAAAAAATATATATATATATATATATATATATATATATAAAACTTCAGCAGGGCTTGGAGGTATAACTCAGTGGTAAGAGCACTTACTAAGCATGCACAAGGCCCTGGATTCAATCCTCAGTGACAAAACAAAAACCAAACTAATAACTGCCCCCGGAAACAAAACAAAACAAAAGCTTTAGAAAGAGCAGGAGTTGGAAGTACAGCTTCGGAGGGTGCTGGGAACAGACACAGCTGACACAGGTAACAGAGCCCTTCGTGTTAGTGTGTGTCCTAAGGCTTTTTTTGGTTTTGTTTTTGGACTGTGGATGGAACCCAGGGACCCTTAACCACTAAGCTACATCTCCAGCCCATTTTACTATTATTATTTCATTTCGACACAGGGACTTGTCAAGTTGCTGAGGCTGGCTTCAAACTGGAGGTTCTCTTACCTTAGCCTCTTGAGTTGCTGGGATTACAGGTGTGTGCCACCATGCTAGGCTTGTCCTATGGATGTTCTAAGGAGTCAGGTGTTGCTGCAGGTCCCCTTGAAAACATGGAAGCCTCACAGGTACAGTGGTGCATGCCTGCAATCCCAGCAATTCAGGAGGCTGAGACAGGAGGACTGAAACTTCAAGGCCAGCCTCAGCAATTTCGTGAGACCCTGGTGCAAAATATATATATATTAAAAAAAAAAAAAAAAGGACTGGGGATGTAACTCAGTGGTATAGCATCCCTGGGTTCAATCCCTAGTACTTGAAAAAAAAAATCCAAACAAACAAAATCCATGAAAACCTCAAGCCCTGGGCATCCCCAAGGCAGTGCCTATAGAAGTCACTGCAGATGATTAGAAGGGGGATATTGGAAAGAGAGACCATCAGAAGCAAGGTGTAGATGGTCAAATTCCCCACACAGTCATAAAACTTAACAGAACCTAAGTTACAGGCAGGTGTGGGGTTTTCCCTTAAGAATCCAAGTAATTGTAAGACTGCTTTGCAGCCTTCTGTAAAGTGTAATTACTCCCTCAGTCGATGACTCGAGTTCAGCTAGTAATTATTAAACAAGAAGGAATCAGAAATAAACACCATAAATTTAAACTGAGTACTTCATTTTCTTAATATTAACCTCGAAGACGAAACAAAGAGCAGGAAGGCAGAAACAACAGGTTGTTATTTGTTTGTTTTACTCTTTTAAAGAGGGAAGAAACCAGACCCCTGGCTCTTGTCCAGCCTCTGTCCTGACATAAGGATACTCGAGATTTTCTGCCAAAGCTCTTTTGATATAAAGGAGAGGAGAGTGAACTTGGACCACAGCTCAGGGCTTAGCCTGAAGAGCCATCAGCAGGACCCAACTCTTTCTTCCTCTTTTTCTTTCTCCTTTTCTTCGTCTCTCCTTCTCTCTTTTTCTTTTAAAATGTTTTTTATTAGTGTATTGCAGTTATACATAACAGTGGGGTTCATTTTGATGTAATCACAGATGCATGGTCTTTCTTCTTTCTTCATGTTTTAAAGAGAGTGGAAGGTTTGCATGTTCATCGTTTATGTTATAGAAAAATTAGGATTTTTTTATAAACAAGAAAAAAGTAACAGATTCTTTTGAGATCTTAAATTTCACCTTTAAAATGATGTAAACTTTGCATTTTATTATGTAGTAGGTTTAGTAAGTTTTGTGCTATATAAAAATGATGGCTTAAACCGTTTGTCATCAGTCAGATGAGGTGGCGCACATCAGCAATTCCAGCAATGCAGGAGGCTGAGGCAGGAGGATTGCAAGTTTGTCTTATGGATGTTTTTTATTTAGACAACTTTGCTGTCTCTAAATAAAAAATAAAAAGGGGACTGAGGATGTAGCTCAGTGATAAAACTGCCCCTGTGTTCAATCCCTAGTCTCCCCGACCTGGGAAATAAAAAACAATTTGTCATAAAAAATCCTCTGTGGTTATGATAGAGGTTTCTTATGTCTCCTGTGGCACCCTCAACATACAGCATCATAGTGTGCCTCTGAGGCACCTGTCCTAGGTAAGAGACATGGCAGAGTGTGGCCCCCAAATGAGTCCCTTTTCTGTTTGATTTTTAAATTGGTTGAACTTCCCTGCCACTGGCCCAGGTTATATCTCTGACTACCTGTTAGAGTCTGTAAACAAGTCAAAATGACACCTGGCATTTTGTCAGGGGAATGTTAAAGTTCGTAAACAAGTCTGGATGGTGCCTGGCAAAATGCCAGAGGGAGTGGTTTGAGAAGTAACAAAAGCGAGCTATTAAGTGTGGAGATTCCTTATTGGTTGACTGATGTATCTAGTTTATGCTAATTAGATAAGCTGTGTGGAATGTATAAATACTGCTCCTGTCCTGCAATAAAGGGCTCCCACTCCTGCAGTATCAAGCTACAGAAGTTATTCGTCATCCCCCCCCTGATTATTCTGCTGCAGCCGGACTGCGGCAACTACCATTTACTGAGTATTAACTATGTGCCAGGATCCATGCTGAACGCTTTTATTTGTGTTAATCATTTAAATTCTTACACTCAACTGAAACTCAGAGAGGTGAAGTAACTTGACTAAGGTCACACAGCTATAAAGTGGCAGAGTGAAATTCAAATACCACTCTGAACTTTGGCTCCAAAGCAGACTGGGGCCCCCTGCTGCCCCTGGAAGGCAAAGTCTGGAGCACCTGGCTGAGTAGTAACCCCCACCCCTACCCCCAGAAGGAGACTGTCATGGTACATCTAGAAACAGCATGAGTGTAATAACATAAGAAGCATCATAAAAGCTTGGTTTCATCTAGCTCTGCCTCTGACTAGCTGTAGGTTCTTGAGAGATCCCCTTACCCTTTTTCGTAAGGTGGGGTTGAAAGGGACAATGGGAAAAAAGATGAGCACTAAGCTAACATCCTCAGTGCCTTTCTTGCTCTGCTGCTTACCAGCTGTGTCACCATAGGCAGGCCCCTGGGGCTCTACACCTCTGGGCCCTCAACTTCCAAAATATGAAAAATAACCCCACTTTACAGTGGGGGTTAAAAATAACATGTTGCAAAGCACGTGGGACAGAATTTGGTATGCAGTAGTTGCTCCATAAATGCCTATAAGATTACAATGGTAGTAATCCTTGTGATCAGAGTATGAACAATAGCATTCATATTTAAAAATTGTGATTATTAAAATGAGAGAAATACTACAAAGAAGTAAGGAGAGTCGTTAAAAATAAGGAGCTTGGGGCTGGGGTTGTGGCTCAGTGGTAGAGTGCTTGCCTAGCATGCAACGAGGAACTGGGTTCAATTCTCAGCACCACACAAATGTAAAATGAAGATATTGTGTCCACCTAAAACTAAAAAATAAATATAAAAAAAAATAAGGAACAGTAGAACATCCACCTTAATGTACCCCCAAGTCACTGTGCTGGGTGAAGGCCTGAGTTACTTTCAACAGGTAGGAGGGGCGTTGGCCTGGAGAAACAATGCCTGGGGCAGGTTGACACGGGGCAGGGCGGGAGGGACTGGGACCCTCTGCAGAGCCAGTTTGGAGACAGCCTGACTTGCCTGAAGAAAGACTGTCGAGGTCTCTCTCAGATTTAATGCTGGCAAAGTCCAATTCCGTGACTCAGCTGGCCTGCCCTGATTCTTCAGTGTGGGCTGGACATGGAAATACCACCCACCAGCACCTCTGGGAACTTGGATGTCCTCCATTTAGCAGCCACACATGGATGTGTCTCAGAGTCCTCTGTGATGGGGATTCTCTCTAAAGGGACCCCAGGCCTTGACTAAACCCAGCCTTTCCATCTTCTTGTTGGGGCCTTTCAGGCCACCTGGAGGGAGGTCCCCACCACAGGTAGGCTCCCTGAGTGGCCACAGTGCTGTGGGTCGGGTAGAGTCGCCTCTCCCTTGGCCTTTTGCCCCTAAGCAGGTGTCCCAGGCACCTCTCCCAGTTTGGAAAGTAGATTATTTATGGTTTATTTTTGACACCAGATCATCGCTGCCCAAGTTTCATCAATTTGTCACTGTTTTTATTGTCAGCAATTGCCCATAACTGGAGCACATTTAAAATGTCATTGATCTTGGTATTACAGTGTCATAATCTGACAGTAATAGGTGTAGCCAGCACAGGAAGCCCAGGCCCTGAGATTGATGGCGTTCAGCACACCAATTATATTCTGTCCATCTAAGTGATAAAAGAGTACGTAGGAGGCATTCAATAGATAAATTAGATATCGCTCCCAATTATGTCCCTTTATTTTATGGAGTCATGTGCTCCCCTTAGAACTTTTTTTCTTCATTTGGCTTGTAAAGGGGCATTACCTGACCCCCAAAGACTGGGACCGCTGCCTCTGCCTCTCCTGCCTTGGGCTCCACCCTGAGCCTTTCCTACCTTCTTGTAGCGTCTCGCCTGGGCTCTCTTTGGAACCCACCTAGAAGCGGGGAGCGCCACAGGTATGGAGGGAAGGAGGCAGATGCCTGGATGTCAGGGGAGCAGCCGAATCAGGCCTCTGGGAAGGAGCAGGTGGTCCGGCACTGCTTCTCCTTATTGCAACACTGGCCAGAGAATGAGCTGGGGAGAGGAGCTATGAAGTGGGTCGGGATCCTCCAGTCCTAGGCGCCAGCAGAACCTTTCAATCAGGACAATTAGATGAGTACTTGGCTACAGCTGGGGAGGACGAGGCTCCTGAGAAAGTGTTCAGTCCTTAGGAATTGAGTTCATCCACTTCTGCTCTAGACAGAATTGACCAGTTCAGACTTTTCCCTGGAAGAACCTCCAGAATCTTCTGCACTCTCATTCCAGTCCAATCAGTCAGAGGGTTCCAGCCTGAGTTCTGGCTCTGCCACGGTGGGGGCTATGATGCTGGCATTCCTGGAGAGGGTGCAGCCCCCGGCTCAACAAGCCCCACAGGCAGCTCCCAGACAAAAAGAAAGCTGCTTCTAGGCAGAAAAGTGCCTGGCTAGGTGCAGAGGTGAAATGAGGGGTCACTTTATTTGGGGACTGTCTTCTAAGCACCTTAAATTCCGGTGACAGCCTTGACCAGGTCTAGACCCATGTTCCCCTACCCTCCATGCTCCCTGGAAGCCAGCAGGAAATCCAGACGAAGCCGACCCACCCAGGTGGTAACCAGGATCCAGGTCCATCCATTGAGCTCTGAAAGAGGAAGTGTCCAGGGGCCGGGCTGCTCCTGGAGCCTGTGGCCATCTCAATGTTGTAAATAATCCTGGCACTAAGTGCCTGTTCCACTGAAGGGAAGCAATTCTTACTGCATGAAACCTGAGAATGTGGGCCAGGGGAGGAGTAATGGGGGACAGGGGAGAGAGAAGGGGAGCCCTCTCCCCTAGGTTCCTCAAGTTTACCCCCAAGCCAGTGATAGATGCATTTCTGGAACGGCAGATGGCATTTCCAGGGAAATGTTTATAGGAAACGAGCACGATTTAAACAACGTCTTGGCTGATAAACGCCACCCGATGAGGGAGAGGGCAAGGCGAGGAGTGGAGGAATCGAAGGCCCTGAGGCCCCCGGTGTTAAGTAGCTGTCTGAAGCTGGGCACAAACACACACACAGCAGCTTTGGTCTTAACATGTTCTTAAGAGCTGGTTATGATTTCCTCGAGGGCGGCTCAGATTAAGACTAGAGTGGAGCCCCCAGCTGAGTGCCTTCAATAACTGTCCATCACACCCTCTTTAGAGACAGCAGCCTCCTCCCCTGGCTCAGGGAGTGGGACTAGGGAGGGCTGCTTGTCAGTCCGCTCCTAGGCAGCACTGGGGCCTGTCTGCCCTTCGTGGGGCCCTGCCCTGGGTCCTGGGGCAGACTCCAGACCAGGTACTGAGTGCCACAGAGCACTCAGCCTTCAAGGAAAGGGGAAACACAACCTAGAAAAGCAGAAAGTGACCAGAGAGAGCAAAAGGAAAAGAAACCAGGGAAGGGGAAACTCACCCCAAGGCCTCAATCCAGGCCCTATCATGTCCACTGCTGCCACTCTGCTCCAAGGCACCCATCTCTCACTTAGATGTGTGTAATCGCCTTTCAACAAGTCTCCCTGTACCTTCCCTTACCCCAAACCCCTGCAATCAATTCTCAACAAAAAAAGACAGAGGGCCATTTAAAAAACCAATCCAATCATGCCTTTCCTGCCCATTGCATTTAGAGTGAAAAGTGGAGTCCCTAAGTTAGCTTACCCAGTCCTACATCACCTGGCTCCTCGTTATCTCTCTGATGTCATTCCCTACACCCCCACTCTCCTAGCTTAATTCCTTACAGCTACACTGGTTGCCAGGTTCCACAAACCTGCCGAGCATGCACTTGCCTCAGGACCTTTGCACCAGCTATTCTCTCTATCTGGAATGCTTTTGCCAAGCCATCTGTGGGGATATGTCTTTGTGCCAAGACCATATTCTCAATGAGCCCTCCTTGAATACTATATTTTTTTTGGATTTTCTCTAATCCTTATCCCTCTTTCCTAATTTTCGTTTCTAACAATTGTCACTTTTTAATATTTATTTTTTAGTTTTAGATGGACACAATATCTTTATTTTATTTTTATGTGGTGCTGAGGACTGAACCCATGCATGCCAGGCGAGTGCACTACCACTTGAGCCACATCCCGAGCCCCACAATTGTCACTTCCTATATATGATATAACTTATTTAGTAAGTGTACTGTTCATTATCTGTCCGTGCTTGAATGCAGACTCCACACAGGCAGGTGTCTTTCTTTATTTTGATCACCAATGTATTCTAAGAACCTGGAATAGGCTCAATAATAATTGCTTAATGAGTCAGTGTGAAGGCTGAGGTTAACCTGGATAAGGTTTGGAAAGGAGGGCAAAGGGAAACCACCCCAAGCTTGGGGTTAACTTGTTCTTAGCACGTCTGTGTGAGGATCTGGCAGTCGCAGTGACAAACAAGCACCAGAGTTGGGCTAGGACATCATCACAAATGGGGAAGTTCAGCTAGCAGAGTGATAGATGGAATTTACCCCTGAATCCGGAGGAAAACTTGGCTTTAGGTTGGACTTTCATCATCTTCATGACAAGTTATATTTTGGTATAATAATACCAAAGGGATGTGCAGGGTCAGAATGAGGGGATTAGAAATGGGGGGTAGACTGGGAATCCAACAGCCTTCAGGGTGGGGGAAGGGCAGCTGAAAGAGAGCAGAGAAGCATGTCTCTTCTAAGTCTGGATAAACCATCGTGGTGGAATTACCGGGCCTGGTGGAAGATTATGCTCTCAAGTGGGAGGAGAAAACGGAGGACCAGAGGGATCATCTCAAAGAGGATGTTCCTTCTCTACTGAGGGTGAGTAAGTTAGGCTAGTCATCAAGAAAGGCCTCCCAACAAGATGACAGGAGGGGGGCATAGTGCGGAGCCTTGTCCTCTGGAAAACTTGAGCAGGACTTGACTGGGTGGGCACCTCAGCCAGGCTAAAATGGAGGCCCTGTGGCTGTGCAGCTCTGGGCTGGAGTCTGGGGGACTAGAGTCATGGTGGGGGTTTCTGGTGAGAGCCTCTCACCTAAAACTCTCCTGAACTCCTAAAGCATGCAGCTATTTGTGTTTCTCCTGCTCTAGCATTTCTGCATCATACCAGGATGGGAAGGGGAAACTGAGAGTAGTTAGTTGTCTAACACCCCACCAGTCTAGGAGTGTCCCTTTACTACTACCCCATAAAACTTCATGGTGACTCGAGCATATAAGCCAAGAGAAACAAAATCTCTATGGAGGGTTATCTTATCTAAGAGAGTGGCTACCATGGTAACAATGGAGAGAGAACCCTGGTGGCCTGGAGTCCTGAGGATGGAAGGGATACCTACTTGTTATCATATAACTTTTTATTTTTCTGTACCAGGGATTGAACCCAGGGGTACTTAACCACTGAGCCACATCCCCAGCCCTTTTTATATTTTATTTAGAGACAGGGTCTCACTAAGTTGCTTAGGGCCTTGCTAAGTAGCTGAGGCTGGCTTTGAACTCATGATCCTACTGCCTCAGCCTCCCCAGTTGCTGGGATTACAGGCATGTTCACCACGCCTGGCTTGTTATCATATAACTCTTAGTGCCTTTTGAGCTTTGAACTATGCTGCATATGCATTTCTTATTAAAAAAAAAAAAACTCATGGGGGCTGGAGATGTGGCTCTGTGGTACAGCATATGTTTAGCATGTGTGAGGCCCTGGGTTCAATCCCCAGCACACACGAACACACACACAGTCATTATAATCAGATGAGAGCAATAAAATGACAACAAAGAGCAGATCTAGGGAAGTGGGAAATTGATGCCTCTGATTGTTACCCTGAGGACAATGACCTGACCCTTCTTGCCCAAATGCACCCTCCTTCTCATCTGGTCTCTCCCTTCACTTGAGGTCAGAGAGGGGCATCATTAGCCTGATGCCACACAGCATTTAAGACTAGCAAAGAAGCTGGGCATGGTGGTGCACGCCTGTAATCCCAGTGGCTCAGGAGGCTGAGACAGGAAGATCTTGAGTTCAAAGCCAGCCTCAGCAATGACAAGGTGCTAAGCAACTCAGTTGAGACCCTGTCTCTAAATAAAATACAAAATACCACTTCAGATGTGGCTCAGTGGTTGAGTGCCCCTGAGTTCAATCCGCGGTACAAAAAAAAAAAAAAAAAAAAAAAA
>NW_025999960.1:19465087-19478009 GCF_001458135.2 Marmota marmota marmota | reverse complement strand
AAAAAAAAAAAAAAAAAAAAAAAAAACCTAGCAAAGGTCTTGGTGTTGGATGTCCAGACTCTCCGTATGGGCTTTGTGTTTGGCATTCACTACCCTGGTCTGCCCATTG
This sequence comes from Marmota marmota marmota, assembly GCF_001458135.2. Lineage (NCBI taxonomy): Eukaryota > Metazoa > Chordata > Mammalia > Rodentia > Sciuridae > Marmota > Marmota marmota. The sequence goes on along the minus strand of NW_025999960.1, from coordinate 19,477,900 downwards.
ACCTCCCATGTTACTTGCAGTACTGTGTATACACTGCAAATCGACCCTCCCTGAGTTATTTTAGAAGGTGTTTAGTCTTAAATGCCATATTTCAGGGAGTCACCACTTTATGGAGTTCTGTACCTAAGGGTAGTGTGTGATAATTTATTCACACCCTCCCTGCCTCCCTTTCTCCTGTTCTCCACCACCAAATGACTCTCCACTGAAGCTTGGCCTTGCCTCAAACAAGACATATGACCTTGAGCAAGTTACTTAACCTTTTTGTGCTGCTGTTTCTTCTTCTATAATTAAGGATCCTGACCTTCCTCCTGAGGCTCTTCACTCATCCACTTAGACAAGCATGTATTTTGTGCCAGGCGCTTAACTTGGCACTGTGGGGATTGCATGAGACAATGTATGTGAAGTTAGTACAGAGACATGGAGAGTTATTGCCAAGGCTTTCTTCCTATGCTTTCCTGGGCTGGGCGCTCCCTCTCCCTAACTGGCGTGCCCTTGGAAGAAGTGCTTCACCGTTGCTCCCAACCACTCCATGTCCAGTGCTTCTCCTGCTCTGGATGAAGTGTCAGGGGCTGCAGAGATAGCCTATTTCCTAGGCTTTTCCATTTGGTTAGATTCCCAAGAGCATCATTGGGCCTGCAAGAAAGAATAGTGCTGAAATGTGTCTGTGGGTCTTTAGCCTGGGGTTTCAGGAGTGTCCACAGCTCTTGCCCTCCGGGGGCCCTGTTAGGAATTGGAAGCTGGAACATGAGGGTGGGAAATGGGAGTTGTTCTTGTCTCAGTTCTGCTCATTTCTCTTCTTTTTGGTACAGAGGCCAAGATGATGGGATTAGAAACTCACATTTGCTTCAGATTAAGTTGAGCCATGGAGAAAAGATAGCCCCTTCTTTAAGATAATCACAGACAACCATCATCTAGAGTAGACAGAAGCTTGCTTTAGAGGGAGGAAAGATGGTTCCAGAACTCTTGGAGGGAGACTGCTCCCACTCCCTGCCTGACCCCTGGGGACTAGGTGAGCATCACGGGAAGGGAGGGGTGTTAGTTAGAAAGAATATGGTGTTTCCACCCTGGTCGAAGTGCTGAGCAGGGAAGAATCAAGTTTAGATAGAAGGAGGCACTTCCCAGTCATCATGGAATGGGTTTAAGGAGAGAGACTGTGGAGGGCTAGATTTGAACCACTCAGACACAGTCTTCCAGAAGAAAGGAGGAAGGACGAGATGCTGTGGGGTTGTCAAGAATTCCATGGTGTTGCACAGTGATGCAGAGCTGGCAGTAACTGGGGAGGAATCATGAGCACAAACCCCAGGGCAGTGATCAGGCAGGTATCTGGAACCCCCAGCACGCCCAACATGTGCCTGGAACAGAACTGTCTGGAGAGCCTGACTGAAGAGGACGAGTCCTTTCCCAGAAGATGGTGCCGGCTCCATACTCAGAGAAAGATAGCCCCTTCAAAGCTCCACAAAACAGTGATTCCAGACTGCGAGACCTGGAAGTACTTCATGTGAACCTCAGTCCTCAGCAGGTGTTGATTCATCTCAGAGGACAAGCTAAGCAGAGAATGGGCCTTGCTTTCAGGCTAGGCCTGTTGGATATAGGTTGGAACAACCTGGGCAAACCCTCAAGAACCTGTCTGGGAGCCAGGCATGGTAGTGCATGTAATCCCAGCAACTTGGGAAGCTGAGGCACGAGGATTGCAAGTTCAAAGCCAGCCTCAGCAACTTAGCAAGGCCCTAAGCAACTTAGCAAGACCCTGTCTCAATATAAAAAAATAAAAAGGGCTTGGGATGTGGTCCAGTTGTTAGATCACCCCTGGGTTCAATCCCTGGTTAAAAAACAAACTTCCTTGGTTCCTGGGGAGCCCCATGGAAAGTGAGGGCGGATTCTCCCATGGAATGGCCACACCCCAGAAGATATGTGCAAAACACAGAGGACAAGGAGGGTTTGCCAGGAGAGGTGAGTTTAGGGACCCCACCCATGGGGGGGTGAGGGAACTTTTCTGGATGCCCAGCCCCTCTCCCCAAGTTGAGATGCAGCTTCTGGAGGGAGGAATCTATTCTGCATCATTTCCACAGGCCCGGTGCCCAGCATAGAGCAGATGCTCAAAACACATGGTTTGAAGGAACACATGTGCCTCAGGGTCAAGAGCTGGCCCAGCAAGCAGCTGGAGTGGGTGTGTGGGTGAGGGTTCTCTACTCTGGGCCTCAGTTTCTTCATCTGTAGAATGAGGGCATGGCAGTAGGCTATCTGTAAGGTGTTTGCCACCCCTGACCATCTGTGGCTTTCTAGTCCCCTGCTCACTCATCTGTCCCTTTCCAATTCTCTCCCCATCACTTTTTTGCCCCTTAAATCCTCTGTCCCACTTAATCTCCAGCCTCTGTGCCTCCTTCTCAGTCTCTGCCCTCCCTGTTCCCGTTTCCAGGTGTTTCTCCCTCTCTTTCTGCTTCTACTGATTTCTCCCACCGGCTGCAGGCCCCTCCCGGGAGCCTTCTGTGCTCTGGGCACCGGTTCTCCCGCCCCCTTCAACAGCCCCTGGCCCCGGAGCGGAGAGACTGGGAGAAGAGGAGGAATCCTAAGGCAGCCTCTCCCCTTCCCCTGAGGTGGCCCCACCGCGGTGTGCCTGCCTGCGCCCAGCGTGGCCAGCCGCCTCTCCCTCGGCAGCCGGTGCCGCACTGCGCCCTCGCCCCACGCTAATGCGATCTGGAGAGACCCGGGCGGGCGGCGGGCAGTCTGGCCCGAGCGTCCCGGGCGGCGCTGATGGATGGTCCCCTGACAGTAATCGCAGAATGAGGACGCGCTGGCGACGCTCTCGCCCGAGGCCCCGCTGTTTGGCGAGCCCAGGATCCCTCCCTCCCCAGCGCCTGCCTCCCGGGCTTTCTCAACTCACTGGGCTTGGGGAGGAGGGAGGCCTCTGGCTTAGGCACCGGGCAGCCTTTCCCTGCCCTCTCTCCCCCCAAATGCTGCTTTCTGTTTTGGAATCCTTGCACCCACACCGCGTCTCTGAGCAAACTACTCATCTCCCGGAGCCTCAGTTTCCTCTTCTGTATATGGGGAAATAATGGTCTTCTCCTGGGAGCACAAGAGAAAACACTGAGGAAAATCACCACTCTTTCTTAAGTAGAATTGATTTTTACTTTTAGTTTGCAGTGCTTAGAGGAATCTGAGCTAAATATATGAAGCTGAATAGCAGCTGAATGGTAATTCACACAGAGAAGCTGTTTTTATACAGATACACATACCATATTTTTAGGCGAATAAATACATCAGAGATATAAAAGATGGCAATATTAGTAGTGCTTAGAAGTCTTTAAAGAGAAGAGCCTCAACTCAGGTCTTCTCCAGGGAGGCAGTGGCCTCCAGCAGGATTCTCTACTCTTCTGAGGCCCACCTACCTGTCTAAGCCCTCAGTCCTCATCCAGTCTAGGATTCCCTGCATCCCAGGACTAGGCTGAGGTAGCCTGAGGAAAGATCCCCTTTGGGGAAATGTTCCTGGACAGTTTCCTAGTCCCTCATTCATTTTCAGGTGGTGTGAATTTCCAAGGTTCCTTTTTTCCTCTACCCCCGGCGCCCCTCGGGCAAAGCCCTGTGGAGGGGCTACGGGTGAGGATTCAGATCAGTTACACTTCTGAGAGCCCACCCAGATGCCTCTTCCCTCCCTTTTAACCTTTCCCTCTCATCAGAAGCCAAATTGAGTTAGTCTTGAGTTTTGATTTAATTCCTGAAATGGAGTCATAATCTGCTTAGCATCCTTTTCCCCAAGTCCTGGGTACAGAAGTGGAGGAGGGGTGCATAATGAAGAGCAGCTCTATGGCCTCTGGAAGACCCTCACAAACACTTACCTCTCAAACACCAAAGAGCAAGAGACACCGTGGCCCTGGGGTACAGAGTGGTGTGATGATGATGATAAAGATGACTCATTTATTGGGCACTTACCATGCACCAGGGCTGAGGCATGCACTGTAATACATCTCTCAGTTCTCACAACTACCTGCCCAGTAGGCATCATTTACATTCCCAATTTACAGAGGAAGAAGCTGAGGCTTATGTTGCATCCTACAGGTACAGGCTGGCAGAGCCGAGAGTTGATAATAAGTAATTGAAGGTGGAAGGGTAATACGACATTCATTCTTTCCCCTGGTTTTTGGTACCAGGAATTAAACCCACTGAGTTTCAGCCCTAGCCTTTTTTATGCTTTATTTTGACACAGGGTTCACTAAGTTGCCCAGGCTGACCTCAAAATTTTGAGTCTTCTGCCTCAGCCTCTGGACTGGCTAGAATTACAGGTGTGCACCACCATGCCCAGTTAGAGCCCAGATTTGAAACCACACAGTCAGATACAAAGCCTTTACTATTTACCACCTAGCTGTGTGTCCCCTGGCAAGATACTTACCTTTGACCTGTCCCAGTTCCCTTATTTGCAAAACATTGATAATAAACAGGGACTAAAAAATACTTCATAAATTTGTTGTGTTGATTAAATGAGATAAGGCATTCACCATACTCAGAGTAAGCATTCACTTATTTAGGTGCTATAAACACTTATTTAGGTGCTATAAAAGAAGGGATTCGATGTGATGCAATTAATTATGATCATTATTGTTGGTCATAGTCATCATGTATTGAAAGCTTATTGAACACAGTCAATCCTATAAGATAAAAATTGCTATGCCTCAGCTGAGTAATGTAGCTCAGTAGTAGAGCCCTTGCCTAGAATGTTTAAGACACTGGGTTTGATCCCCAGCACCACCCATCCACACACACATTGCTATGCTTATTTTACAGCTGAAAAAAAACTGAGTTGCCTAAGCCCACCCTGTTAAAAAGTTAGAGAACAGAGCTTATTTTCAAATATTGGGCCCTATGGATTCTAAAACCTGCTGCTCTCATTGGCCCCAGGGTCACCAGAGACTGGCCTCTCCTGGAGGAGATCAGGGCTGAGGCCACAAGCCTGAGTCACACTCTCTACCACTTGTGACCTGATTTGCTCCAGGTGGGCAATGTTTTCTTAAAAGAACAGGAGGAAAGTAAATAAAACAGTAACCAAGACAGAGTTTCCCTCCCCCAAAGCCAAGGCAGAGCCTCCCCACGCCAGCCCCCACCCTCTTCTCCCCCGGTTCCTCAGTGCTCAAGTTTGTGGCCATTAAATAGAAGAGGAGAAAGTTTGAACCAGGCATGAAATATTTATCAGTTAATTACAATATGCAGATTCTGTTCCTGGGGGTGATTTATCTTTTTGGAAATATAGGAAAAGATTCTGGAACTTGTATCCTAATTGCTTGGCCTATTATTGTAGCAACCAGGTAGAAACTCCATTTACTATATAACTACAAATTTTCCCACTACTGAGGGGAGCTGCTTCTTCCTCTGTTGTTGGTAATCTGGGGACCTCATGCTTTCAGATGAGCAAGGCCTCTCAGAAGTCAATTTGTCCATTCCCCTGTCTCTTCTTGGGATGGACATTTTCTAAATCCTGATAGCTGTAGGAAATGGAAAGTGTGAGTCTTTCTGAAGTTCTGGGATCTCAAGAGAAGCTAATCCTAAGTGAACTTCTTCCCACTGAAGCAATGCAGCTAGAAGGAGGTACCCCATGTTAAAAAGTCCTCTGGCAGAAGTAGCAGTCATCCTCATCTTGTATCCCTTCCTAGGGCAACATCTGGAACTCTGGCTGCACATTAGCATCACCTGGGGTGTTTTAAAACAATAATCAAGAAGCCCAGGCCCTACTTAGGCCAACAAATTAGAAATTCTGGAGATGGAGTCTAAGCATCAGAATTTGTTAAAAAAAACAAAAACAAAACTCTCAGGGCTTCCAATGTGCAGCCAAAGTTGAGACCCTCTTGGGCAAACAGAAGAGTAAGGCTTCCTGGTAAATGGGCCCTGCTTTGCAAGACTGCGTCATTTTTATCCTACCCTCTCAGATACTGCAAGAGGCAACTTCTTAACTTTTATTGGAATCCAAAGAGCCTCCTTTCTCTCTCCCCAAGAAGATTCTGATTTAATAATGACCATTTATCAAACTTCTGCTGAATGCTTGGATCTATGCAAATAGAATTTAATTTGATCTACACAACAACTCTACAAGGCCAGTGAGTATGTCCATTGTATGGATGGCTCAGAAAGGTTGAGTGATTGTCTATAGTTGCATATACCTCGAAGGGATCAGATCTGGGATTTGAATCTAAAGCCATGCTTTTAACCACTGTGCTACCCTGCCTCTAAGTTTCTTGAGGTTAGAAGGATCAGACTTCAAAGCCACCATCTAAAGAGCCTCAGGAAGGTCTTGGAAGGGAAAGAAACAAGAGGCAAGGGGAAGTGTCAAAGGCAGATGGGAGCTAGAAGTAGATGGGCCTGGAGGAAAGAACGATGGTGGGTGGTGGAGACTCGAGGTTGTGTGGCCATGAGATAAAGTACCTGAAGGAGGGCGTGGTGAGTGGGAATGTGCACGGGAATGGGGCAACGGCTATGGGAAGAGCTGGGGAGCAGGGTCCAAGAGTATGAGCTGGCAATCAGGACACCCAGAACAGAGAGTAGTGCCCACCATGGACTGGGTAGCTAGAGAGGGGGAGGGTCCTTGTGTCTGAGGAGAGATCTTTGTGAGGCACGCAGCAGTGAGGAATGCCCCGCCATGAATACTAAGGGCAAGAAGAAGAGAAAGGGCTAGAGCTAGAGGGGGCTGGGTGATGTTTAGCTGCTGGGGTGATTAATGGGGGTGAACGGAGGGTGAAACTCAAACCCTTCGAACAGAGATGGTGGGGAATGGTTGTTCAAGAACAACGGTGCACTGTTTCATCAAGAAAGCCAATGTCCAGAGGAGGGGTGGGTGGGGACATGCCAGGCACTGTTGCTCCTTCCTTTTTTTTTCTTTTTCCCCCAAGGTCTCTTTATTTACCATCAAACAGTACATTAAAATATACTAGCTAGCTCCTGGAGAACCCTCTCAACAGGCTTCCTACCTGTGTCCTGACTTGAGCAAGATCAAGGATGCTGGGCTAGCTCTCAGGAAAAGCAGGTGAGTTTGGGGATCCTGGTTGAGGAGACTCCATGAACCAGCCGACTGGTGGGGTGTAAAGTGGCCACTGGCTTCCTTCTAGACAGGCACTGAGAGATACATGGAGTTTGGGTCTCCAAATGTCCTTTGGAAAGCTGTAATGTTCTTAGAGCAAAGGTCTCAGGGGAATCCAGGCCTCAGGGAGGGAGAAAATGCTCTTTTTTCATGAGAAGAAAGAGTAGAGAATTGGCTACAGGGGGGTTGCTCCCTCTGGCCCTTGTTTCAGGGTGTTGATCTGGGTTTGAAGAATGTAGGTAAAGCTTGTAGGAAGTAATCAGCACCCCTTCATTGCCTACTTCTGTCTCTTTCTCTAGGTTCAGCTGTGGTTGGGACCTGCTCATCCTGCCCCTAACCTCCATATTTCCAGAGGGTAGGAGAGGAGAAAGGGAACAACTATTTCATGCTGGGTGAGCTGAAAATAGGGATTTAGGTGGAAATTATCTCATGGGATAGGAGCAGTTTTCTCCTTCTCTATGTCTTTACAGATGTGAAACAACTGACAGATCCCACTTCCCCACCCCTAAGAACATAGTGCCTCTTGAAGCCTGTGGCTCCATATTGTGTGTGTGTGTGTGTGTGTGTGTGTGTGTGTGTGGCTGTATGGAAAGGAAAGTCAGAAAAAGGACCAGGTATATTCAGGGGACCTAGAGGTTTGAGGGAGGCCAGCGTTTCCTTAAGGCAGGAGAGGCAGAATATCCATTCTTCATCTCAGATTGCTTAGGTATTATGCCTGGGAGCCCTGCCACCTGGCCTTCATTCCTGACTCTAAAGTTTGACCAAGCTGCTTCTCTAGTTGGAGTCTAGTTTCCTAGTCTCCCCAGGAGCCAATCTTACCAGCACTTTGAAATCTGAGGTTAGTGGGAGGTGGTTGTATTGAGTACAAATACTCTGTAAAGTACAACATGAATTGACTAGTAACGAGGCAACTTTTCCACAGATGGCCGAGTTCAAGGGCTGTCTTTAAGAGGTTCTGGGCCTCAGTTTGCTTGTTGCAGAGGGCAGGGGCTAACTGAGGCTGCCTTCTGCTTCACAGAAGAGAAGGAAATAAACAGGGCTACTGAAGAGCAATGGTCACAATCAACAGTCTTAATTATGAATTAAAAATTTATAATTATTCTAGATTTGCAGATAAGCAGGAGCCCACTGAAATTATTTCCCAGGGAGAAATATAGTCAGAGGTGGTGGGAAGGGGACTTCGGTGCAGTCATTATTTCCAGAGGCCATTATGGTCATTACTCTGCTTCCCAACCAGAACCTGGAAGAGATTCATTAGTTTCCTTGGCCATTCCTCCTAACACTACCCACCCCCAAACTTCTAAATACAGAACCCCACCGCTTCTCTGTTCTTCTGGAGGCCAGAGGGTCATTTGTACCAAAGTGACCTCAGAATCTGGACTCTAGATTTCTGGAGTCTTTCTGTTCTCTGCTTCCCATTTTGCTATTTATATGTGGGATCCCCTGCAAGAGGGGTTGGGGGTCCCAAAGAGGTGTGGCCATCTTCCTGGGTCTTCTTCCTCTCCTTTGATAGGGAGTGCCTAGGCATCTTCCTATTGTGGTGGAAGGTCTCTTCAAACTCTGTGTGAGAAGAGAGACTGGGAGCACCCTTTCTAATGTGAATGCCTTTGGTTCCAGGATCTGGATTTGAGGGACTGGCTCTGACATCTGCATAAGAGGGTTGGGAATATAGCTCAGTGGTAGAGCACTTGTCTAGCATGCTTGAGGCCCTAGAGTCTTATCTCCAACACCACAAAAGCCAAACACACAAACACACACAAAACAAAACAAAACAAAAGAAAACAAACCTAAGTGGTACCAGTATTGGACAAGGGACAAGGTGCCTAAGTAGGAGTAGGTGGGCATACCCAACACCAGACTTGGTTCTCTACTTTTCCCCTCCCCAACATCATAATCCCAAATTCTTACATCAAGTGATTTAAAAATAGTTTCAAGGAACCCTAAGAACCACTCAGTCCCTCACAGCTCCAGGGTGTGTGTGTGTGTGTGTGTGTGTGTGTGTCTCAAAAATAGGAGACTCCTGTTTTTCCAAATATACAAACACTTTGAAGACAAAAAAAACACTTCTGACCATCAGGAGATCTTTGGTTACCATCTATGCTGTGACACTACCTCCTCCAAAATGCTAGAAGAGGGACCTGTTCTAGGACCAAGGGGATTTGGGGTTAGAAAGGAATTCCAGTCCTTCCTTCCCCTTCATTTGCATCAAATATACATGTTAAACTAAATCTACCGGACAGGAGGAAGAGAGTTGGAACCAGGACCCAGAAATGGCCTTGCCAAATCTGAGGGTACAAGAGCACACTAAATAAAACCTGGCTTTCTAGGCAAGGTGGAAGGTCAGCCAGACACACCCGCTGGCACACTGTCAGCAGTACCCTGCCCTTCGCTCAGCTTTATCCTTACCTGGCCGGCTTTTAGTCTCCAGAGGAGGATGGGGTAGGGTCTGTAAGGCAAGTTACCTAGAGGTGGAAAACACGTTGTGTTTTTCAAAATGCCACTCATTTGGCCTTCAAATATGAGAAATCTCTAAACTTCTTCCCTAGCTTCCTCCTATTCTCTACCCTCCTCACCAATTCACACTCAAATCTTAGCTACAGAAAATCTTAAATGTAGGAGGACAAACCTTCCTGACCTACTATTTTGCCCCACCTGCAACCCCTGTCCCCTCCCCCCAAATTTTTTCTCTCCTGAGTCTTAGCTCTTCGCTTCTTTAAAAAAAAAAAAAAACGAAGAAGAAGGAATTTTCAATAGTCCCACTTGTCAAGCGAAGACCATCTTTTAACCTTCAACAGCAGCGAAAGCCGTGTGAACTCTCGGTGAACCAAGATTGAAGTCATAAATCACGCGTACAAAGGCGGCTGCGGAGGCTGGCGCGGGCTGCTGCACCTTTAACGCTTTCTGGGGCTGACAGGCGGCGGCCCAGCTAAAGTTCACAGCGCCCGGGGAGGCCTCTGGCTGTTCCCGCAAAGCAAAGGGGAGGAAGGCATTTTCCGCTCCTGCCAGCCCGCTCCATCCCGGCCGATTATCCCCCTCGCCCCAGCCCGCCCCCGCTCTCCCGCCGCGGTCGGCTGTATTTAGATAGGCAGCCACATCTACACGGACAAAATAACAGCTGGTTTGGTCTTTGGCATTTTCTACAGGACCCCATGAGATGGCCTTTCCTCCCCGTCCTCCCTCTAGCACTGGGCATCCTTCATCCCTACGCAGGCCGATGACCAGGATCCTTGAGATTCCAATAGGCATTGCAACTAGGAACACCTGGCTGAAACCCGTCCTGGAGTTAGATTTTATTTTTTCTTTACCTTCTCTTTCCCTTTTTCCTTTTCTTTCTTCCTTTCTTGTTTTTAAGAAGCTGTTTGGCCTCGACCCAGGGGTAACTGGGGTGGGAAAAGAACCATGCAACCACCAGCTATCAGCCCCCCAGGAGATGTCCAGGCTCTGTAGAGCCCGGACTTCCTTCCTTGCCTCAGCCTCGGCCTCCTCCTCCTCCTTCTGGATCGTTTTTCCCTCCTCCCACTGTATTTTCTTCGGTTTAATTAAAGTCCAGCAACTCCACTAGCCTCTCCTTGGCGTTTCTCTTGGAAAGAGGAAACCAGTCGGCCCATCCATCGACCACAGGCCGATCGGCCCCAGCACAACCCCAGCCTGCAGCCAGAGGGGCCTCCCCTCGCCCGCCTCCTTCACCCCTAACAGCCTTCTCCCACACCCCTCAGTCTTCCCGCAGGTGTGCAGCTACTTGGCTTGCGGGTCTGAACCACCAGGGCTGGGCAGGAGGACTGTGCTCATCTTTCCCAGACCCTCAAATTTACTCCACAAAGTTTAGAGGGTGATTAGACCCTGGCCCATTCAGCCTGCTCCCCCAAATCCATGGTTGACGGATCTGATATGACAAAAGCCCGTGATGGATTCGGTATATGTTAATTCACAATGCCCTTTCCTCCAGAATTTAACTATAAGTTAATATACACCGGAAACCACGCGCATACACGCTCGTTAATGGGCTTAGGTATTAGCGAGTCCTAACGATGCATACAAATGTGCTCTGCGCTCTGTAGGCCCCTCAAGATTTATGGGCCTTGAGCTCTCTGAAGCTGTAAACAAGAGGAAAAAAAAAAGAGAAAGCGAGAGAGACTGGGGGAAAGAGACAGAGGCCTGACTCGCCCCTCCAGATTGTGGGAGAGAAGGGATTCATACGTATTTTCTTTGCCTTGCGATCTCGGTGCGTGTGGGTTTTGGCATCGGTCTGGGGGTGGTGTTCTGCCTGAATGCTGGTGCGCGTGGGTAGCGTGCTGTTTGTGTGCTGGGGGATAGGAGAACGCCTGCCTCATTTGAATGGCTGTGCAAGGGCCCGAACCTAAGAGGCATTTGTGGGTATATACATGTGAGTGAGTGTGTGCACCGTGTTAGGTGTGTGTGTGTCTGTGCGGTCCCCATTCACTTGTGACAGACAGGCCTCCCTCTGGGCCAGGCTGTTGTCCCTTGAACCTGATGAACAAATCTCTAACAATCATAATAACAATAAATAACAATAATAAAAGCAGTAGTTCAGAGTTCCACCCTAGTAGGGTAACAATAAAATGCCCAGGAGATATTTTGAGGAGGGGGCAGAGGAAGGGGTCACTATCACAGGATCTCAGATGAAGACTAGAAAGGAAGTTAGCTTCTTTAAATGCCCTGGGGGGCTGGCGCTGGGAATCCCCTCCCTAGACGGAGCCCTCTGACCAGAGGAGGAGAGGAAGAGCCAGGAGGCCACTCTTTCCTGCTTCTTTTTCAATTCTTTTGCTTTGAACGAGAAGGAAAGGGATCCCACTTACAGGGTGGTTAGTAGCTTTGGGGATTCTCTGGGATCCCCTGTCTTAATGAGAAGGCCAAAGGTGCAGGGTCAGGCCAAAGGACCGAGTTAAATGAAGCTCTGAGCGCAGCCTCGATCCCCGCGGCCCGGGCGGCAGAGGTGCCCAGGAGGACTAGCCGCGGGGCCGGGCGGGAAGCAGAAAAATATTTATGGCCGCCCGGCCAGGAGAGTGGGGAGAACTGGAGAGCGGAGAGCGAAGGAAGCCGGGGTTTCTGCAGGCCCAGGGAAAGTTCCCTTCCTAGAGTCTTTTTTAAAAGAAAACGAAGGGAAGAGTTGAAGCGCCTTGAATTTTCCTTCGGGAGCATGGAGCCAAGCGGATTTCCGCAAAGGAAGCGAAGATCACAGTCCAGGGTCCTGCAGTGTCCGCCTCATTCTCTCCAGGTACAGCTTTCTGATAATTTTATCAATTAATTTGTTTGGGGGAGGAGGGAGTCAGAGGTGTAGAGAGGTACGACGTTTGCGGGAGAGGAAGCCGCCATGCAGTTTCGGGTCTAACGAAATCCTTCTTTTAAAAAAATTCTCCTCCCCCAAAAATAAGATCAGAAAGAAAAATATATAAGAACAAATATTAACCAACTTTTTTAAAAGAGAAAAGAAAAGAAAATGACCATAACCTAGGAGCATGAGAACTTCTAAAAGATTTCAATCACAAACCTTTTCAGAGGTTTGGATTCTTTTTCAACCGCCCGTGGCCTATTTGGTCTGAAAAGAGATACGCCATCCACTGAGTCACCGCTTTAAGACCAAGGCACACAAAGATTCCCGAGAGCGCCCTGGGCGTCCTCGAATTGGGGAGGGTACTGTGATAACACAAAATAGCAATCAAATAAAATAAAATACAATAAAACAGGCTGAAGCGCTGCGCGCAGGGCGCAGGGAGAACGCCCAGGTCTTGAGTTCC
>NW_025999960.1:19454488-19465063 GCF_001458135.2 Marmota marmota marmota | reverse complement strand
GGCCACGCGCTGGCTGCAGACAACGCTCGGCCTCGGCCTCCCCAGCCCAGCTTGCGGCCCCAGCCCGCCAGCCTCCGCGCCTTTCAGGCTCTTTACGCTCAGAGACCGGGTTGGGGCTTCCCTGGTGAGAGGGATTTTGGTTCCTAAAGAGGACAAAGTGATGCAAGCCAGCTTCCGCTTTTCCATTTTTCTCCCTTAGGCCTCTCCACTTGCGCAGCTCTCAGCCACCCGGAGATGACCGAAGGGGCTTCTGGGCTGCGTTGGGAGCTGACACTGGCCCCCGCCCATTCCAGCTTGGCTTCCCAAAGTCCAGCGACCTCCAACCCTCCTTGGGGGAAAAATTACCAGCACCCAGGCACATTAGCCCCCTGTCCTGCGTGACCTGGTTCCCTTCAGAAATATTTTACCACGAAGAAGAAAGAACAGCTTGGAGCCCTGTTTACATCTAGTTCTACTGATCCATTCACATCTGGAGGGTTTATTTATAACACCCTCTATAACTCTCTCTGTTTGGAAGCACTGGTGGCTCTATTGACAGACTGATGTCTACAAAATATTGCTCTATCTCTAACCATACCTAAATGTGCTGTGGTTGTATTTACAGATTTATGCTTGAGGAAAATATAATTATTTCCATTGTATTTGTGCATATACAATAGTTATAGGAGCAGATTTATATATGGGAAAATATACGACTCTCTTATAGCCATACAGCTTTATGGACATTTGATATTCTGACAGATTTATATCCCTGAGCAGCTATATAGATAAATGTATATCGTTAGAATTATGTATCAGCAGATATATACTTATTGATTGTGATATAGAGTAGTTAGAGCACTCACTTAGAGACATATATGGCTATGGAGATATTTCTATATTATTATCACTATATATAGGCATATCTATTTATAACCACATAGTTATAAAAATAGACATAAGTAATTATAGTCCTGTATGTACATGCTGCTATCTCTAGAGTTATAGACACTTTTGAATATAACTCTATAGAGATATCCATATGTATATAAGGTGTAATTATCTCCTGATGTGTGTGTGTTGGGACTTCGGCCAGTCTATCTCTGAATAGACATATTTATGTGTAGGGGCTGGGAGAGACTTGTTCAGCGAGATAACTGCAGAGGGCCATCTGTATCTGGCCATCTAGGAAACTTGCTAGCAGAGTTCTTTATTCAAGGAGGGATGAAATTACAAAAGGATAAACAGAGCATAGGAAGTGCCCAGGAGGGGAGGGAAATGAAGGGTGATGGGGCTCCCAGGAACAGATAGACTGGGAGGAACAGGGTAAACACTGGGCACTCACCAGAAGGTGACAGTCGATTTTGTGAAGGGCTGGCTGTGGACAGGTGTGGACCCTGTTACAAAGGGTGAACACTCCTACCACCCCACTGGGAGGCACCCTCCACTGAGGGAGCAGCCTCCTGTTAGACATTTAGTGCACCAAAGGTTAACTTTATTCTTAGCTCTTTTCTCTTGAACCCTAGTTTTTGAAATAGTGGGCTTCAAACTGGAACGGTGGTGCAGGCCTGTCATCCCAGTGACTAGAAAGGTTAAGGCAGGAGGATCACAAGTTGGAGACCAGCCTCGACAAATTAATTACTGAGATCCTGCCTCAAATAGAAAATAATTTTGAAGCTATAGCTCAGTGGTGAAGTTCCTGGTTTTAATCCTTAGTGAAAGAGGGAAGGGGGAGAAATGTTGATGAAGGGTGAAGAGGTATGGGAGGCACTGGGCAAGGAGGGGAGTGTACTTCTGTCACCACTGCTTTCTGGTGATGCAGTCAGGAAATTGAGGCAATCTGGTCAAATAAAGCTTGCTTTTATGGGACTTCCTGTGCCCCAGGAGCGACTGTGGATGAGAACAAGAGACCAGTGGATTTGAGGAGTGAATTTGTGAATTTGGGGCCTGTTCTGAGAGGACTTAGAGAGGTCTTCTTTACCTGCCCCTTCTCCCAGACCTTCTCCCAGGGTCTCTGTTACCTAACTCGGCTCCACTGGCCTGTTCCTTCTTTGTTGCTTCTCCAGTTGAGGCTCCCTCTGGGTACAGTGGGGCCCATCCAGATCCATAACTACCCTGCCTTGGGCCTTTTTGTGTAAAATTTGACTTTAAGAAGCAGGGGATACCAACCTAAGCCCCAGGGCCTCACTTGTTCCACTCATATCCACACTTGCAGGTGCCATTGGGCCAAGGCTGCACAATTGTTCCCCTGCTACCATCCATCCTAGGGGAAACACACACACACACACACACCCACACACACACACACACACTCTTTGGTTGTTTTTTGTTTGTTTTGTTTCTGTTTTAACCAAGGAGTCCCAGATATCTTTGCTGAATGGTTTGTGCAAAAGTTTTCCTAA
Source organism: Marmota marmota marmota (assembly GCF_001458135.2). Taxonomy (NCBI): domain Eukaryota; kingdom Metazoa; phylum Chordata; class Mammalia; order Rodentia; family Sciuridae; genus Marmota; species Marmota marmota. The sequence goes on along the minus strand of NW_025999960.1, from coordinate 19,462,682 downwards.
ACTCAATCTGGGTGGCCAGCTCTGCCTCCAAGATCCTTAGGATGTTGGGAAAGGAGTTAAGTCACCTGAGATGGAGTTAAATGCCATATACCACCCTCCACACACCCCTACCCACAAAACTGGGAACTCATCCAGGTTAAGGCCTCTTTCTGCTGCCAGGCACAGAGTGGATTCCAAATACACAATACAGAACCTCACCCTAACTCTGCATGTCACTGACCACCACTGGCTAGCAGGTATCTGGGCTGGAGGCAACTGGGCTGGGGAATAACATGGTAACTGGCAGCAGTGCTTGCTCCACCACCCTCTGCCTGTGGTTAGTAGGATAGGAGAGTGGCTCAAGTGGAGGGGAAAGGAAAGTTGTGGGGGGCCAAGGCAGGCCTGCCTCCTCAGTGTACGTTTGCTCCATTCCCTATCTTCTGGGTCCCTAGAATCCCAAATTATGAAAACTAAACCCTAACAAGACCTGGCCTGGGAAGGAATTGCCTCTCTGTCTTGAGGGACCCAAAAAGGAACCACCTTCCATCAATAAATATACAAATAGGAGCTGGGGTTGTGGCTCAGTGGTAGAGCACTTGCCTACATGTGTGAAGCACTGGGTTCGATTCTCAGCACCACATAAAAATAAATAAAGATCCATCCACACCTAACAAAATATTTAGATAAAAGAAAAAAGAAAATTCTTTAAAAAAAAGAAATTCACAAATAAAATAAAAATAAGTCAGTGCAAGACAGTCTGGCAGAAGGAAAGCCCACTATTTCTCAACCCTGCTCCAGGGACACCAAACAGATCGGACTTAATACTTTAAGTTTTTAATTTAGTAGTTTAAATATTTTTTGGTAAAAAATTAACTTTAAAAATCTCACAATGGCCTGGGGGTGTGGCTTAGTACTCTTACACTTCCTGACACATGCAAGGCCCTGGGTTCTATCCCCAGCAACTGCAAAATCAATCAATTGTTGAATCAATCAGCCAATCACAAATTTTCCATTCTCAGATGGCCCCTAATCAGTTTGTTTTATATACACACACATATATGTATATTTTAGTTGTCACCATTATCCCCTCTTTGTTCCCTGTTAAAATTGTTTCTTCTTGGAGCTTGGGGCCAGGCAGTCACTGTCAGGGAGTGGAATGAGATTGCCAAGTTCCGGGTTCCCCATCTAATGATTCCTGTCTGCAGGGAAGGGTCAGCCTTCCTCTCTCCCACAAAGGCTGAAAATTGGGTGGAGCCTCCAGATTGGTTCCTTTTATCCTTAAGGCTCCTTAGAGGCGCCCACCCTGTGTCTAAGTGGCACAGTGGTGCAGGCTAAGGTTGTATGGGGACTGAATTAAACCTGGGATTCCACTTTCTAGCCCCCAGCCTTTGACAGCTTCCTCCTCAGACTCACAGCTTTATTCTCCCCTCGCCACCAATAGGTAGTGCCCACAGGGATGGTCATGCTTTTCCTAAAGAAATGCAGGGAGGGCTGGGGCTGTGGCTCAGTGGTAGAACGCTTGCCTGGCATGTGTGAGGCACTGAGTTTGATTCTCAGCACCACATGTAAATAAATAAAATAAAGATCCATTGACAACTACAATATGTAGATTATATATATATATGTGTGTGTGTGTGTGTATAAAATGCAGGGAAAACTGGGTGTTCTATATTTACATCTATTTGCCTAAGAATTCAGGGCAGGTGTCTGGGCTCTGGACAGTATGGGATTGGGTGGGGGACATTGTTAAAAACATTAAAAAAACTTCACAGTTCAGATAAGGACTGTTCTTGGTCAAAATGCAGGAAACCAAGAAGTATTGGCCAGTATTTTTTTTTTTCTAGTGAGTCTTATGTCCCTTTACCTGGGCTGGTGTGGCTCTTAGCTGTTTCTGGGTCCCTGACCCCTTTGAGAAGCTGACAAAAATTATTGGCCGTCTCACCAGCAAAATGCACACATACCCAGTGTCCTTGACAGTTGACGGGGTTATATGGAGTCCAAAAAGCCTGTGATCTCTAGGTAGAGAATGATCCCTGGTTTGTTTAATATCCCTTTCTTTCTGTGACCCCCTTCTCTCCCCACTCATCTGCCTTTACTTTTGCCCTCCCTGAGTTCCCTTGCTGTGGGGTTGGGGTGTTGTCAGGAAGTTCTTCCCTAGGTATAACCTCTGCCATTCTTAACCAATCACTTTTCCTTTTCTTCTTTGCTTGAGCGGGCACCTGGCAGAGGCTTCTGATCAGCTATTAACTGAAGACTGGTCTATATTGCCCAATTACTCTACAATTCCTGAGAGTGGGGGAGTGCCTGGGGGCATATTGGCAGCAGTGGAAGCCTGGCTGTAGAGGGACCAATTCCCATCTCTAGTGGAAACTTGGATGCCAGGAGCAAGTTGCAATTGCTATAATAATAGTCATAATAATAACAATAATAATTTATTTAGCATATCATTAGATGTGTATTTACTGTCTTCCCTCTGCTTTTTTACAAGTGTCTCCTAAGGAATTCTCACAACACCCAGGGGAAACAATAATAAGCTAATTACCACCCTTCAGCTCCTTCTCCTCCTCCCATCCACAAAGTCACCCTCTCTGAAATGGAGCTTTTACAGAATGCTTTCCGTGTTTTACACCTGCTTAGCATGTTCTCTCCCATTTCCGATCCTCCCCTCCCATTCCTGTTTTTCTTTTCATCTGTATTAAGGAATATTCTCCATAATTCAGAGGAGGGAAGGTTGAGGAGAGGATTGGTCAAGACCCCAAAAGATCTACTTTATTGTGATTGTTGTAGGTATTAATAATCACTCTGATACCACAGCAATTTTTAAGACAATGTGGAAGGAACCAATTCCTTACTTCTCTTGCTGCTCTTTTTAGGGCAGGCAGTGTTACAGAAAAGAGTAGAGCTGCCATGAGGCCAAAATGTCTGAGTCAGGTGTAGGAGGGTAGTCAGTCCTGCAAATTTAATATTCACTCTGGTGTCTTTCCTGCTGTTTTGGGTCAGACCTCAGAACTGCTAGGTCCTACATATCCCATTGGCCTTTAAGGAAGGAAGATAGGAAGGAAGGAAGGGGAAAGAGAGAGGCAGGGAGGGAGGGAGGAAGGGGGGAGGAAGGGAGGGAGGGAGGTGGGTAGGAAGAAAAGAAGAAATATAGATGTATATGTGTGTTTTCCTGGGTAAATAGCCATGATAGTGGTTACATTTAAAAAAAAATATTCAGGGCTGGGGTTGTGGCTCAGCAGCAGAGCGCTCGCCTATCACGTGCGAAGCCCTGGGTTTGGTCCTCAGCACCACATAAAAAGAAATAAATAAAATAAAGGTATTATGTCCAACTACAACTAAAAAATAAAATATTTTTAAAATATTCAATTCTTTGCATTTTCAAATGTAAATTCTTATCTTCTCAAGATTACAATCAAGACAGACCAGACACATGCATTTGGATGATGAATTCTGGGTAGACTTTTGGACTCTCAACTAAGAAAGCCCTGGGAATCCCAGTGATATGTAAGGCATATTCTTTGCTATCTTCCCTTGACCCCAACTCAGAATGGAAGACTGTAGCTGTTGTCATGATAATCTTGGACGTAGACAGAGCTTCCTGGCCTCAGTCATTGAGACCCTGGGTGTTGCCGCTCAGGTTACCCTGACACTAGGATCAACTCCACACCTCTCTCTGCACAAGTACACAATTACTCCTGGGAGGAAGCAAGTCTGGGCTGGAAGATACAAGAGCTCCCTGAATAATAGGTGGCATAGCTGACATTCCTTGTGGGTCTATCCCTATTTGGTATCTTTTCCTTTTTCTATAGTCCTCCTGTCTTTCTATCACCCACACATTCCACTGCATGCCTCCTGGAAAGAAAAGGCCTATCCTCTGGGCCCTTTGATAACCCAGTCCTGTAAAAATCTACTCCTCTGAATTTCAGCCCATTCTCTATTGGGTAACAGCCAGATGGCCAGATTAGGAAACTTTCACCAATGTTTACACATACATTCTCCCAGGCAACCATGTTTTTTGGTAGGGGTATTCAAAAGCCATTGCCCAGAAGGAGGGAAATACCTCTGTTGCCTTTGTGGCAGGTGGCGAGATAGAAATTTGAGTGAAGATGGTTTATGATTTTCCTTAAACCATGTCATGGGGCAGCCACCCATCTTCTCTGTGGGTAAGGCCAACGTTTCCCCATATGTGAGGCTTCTAGGCTGTTTGGAGGGGCACAGGACTCTTTATCCCTTTATTGCCAGATCTTTTTTAAAAATATATTTTTTTTAGTTGTATATGGACACAATACTTTATTTATTTATCTTTATGTGGTGCTGAGGATTGAACCCAGGGCCTCACGTAAGCTAGGTGAATGCTCTACCACTGAGCCACAACCCCATCCACTATTGCCAGATCTTGAAAAGCAAAATTAAATTTAAAAGAGACTGTCTTCATCGAGGGATGAAAGAGATTATGCATGAGTTTATTATGGTCCAACTTCTGATTTATTCTGATCATGGTGGTCATCATTTATTCTATAACTTAATTCCGACTTATAGATAGTATCCTATAGTCTTCTCTGCTCTCATAATCATAATAGCCCCTATTTATAGAAGATTATTATATACCTGATGATTTATATTGGATTTGATGAGGAAATGTAATCTCAGAAAGGTTAAATCGGTTGGGCAGGGTAGTGCATGCCTGTAATCCCAGATACTTGGGAGGCTGAGGCAGGAGTATCACAAGTTTGAGGCCAGCCTGAACAATTTAGTGAGACCCTCCCTCAAAATAAAAAATAAAAAGGGGATATAGCTCAGTGGTAAAGTGCCCCTGGGTTTAATCTCCAGAACCAGGAAAAACAAAAACAAACAAACAATGTTGAGTCACCTGCCCTGGTCACATGGCTGGATGTGAATCCAGGCTATAAAACCTATCTGCTAGGCTTTAACACTTCAAATATGCTTTATGAGTTAGGTAAACTACAAAAAAAAAAAAAAAAAAAAATGGAAATGAAGGGTTTTTTTTTTCCCCCTCCTAAAATGGTTTTACCTCCTCAGGCATACAGAAGGGGCTCCCTAAAGCACTTCTATACTGGCTTCGATAGTGGCTGACCCAGGTACATGTGTACTGTGGGAATTTTCATTTCCCTGAATCCAATTTTACTGGAAGCCCCTGTGATTTTTCAGCATGATCACTACCTCACTGCTTAGAGTCCACCCATTTTCCCAAGATGAAGAATATACCCATAATTGCAGGCATCTGTTTCTAGGGGAGTCCCTGAATTCAAACTTCTTCAGGCAGAGTCCAGCTTTCCCACAAGGGTCAGCTTGTGAAACTGAGAAGTATCTAGAGATTGTTCTTCAGAGCCCCTCACCTCCCTAAGCATCCCCCATAAGCACTCCTTTTCTGGCTCCCTCCTTGTTTGATGAAGTATCCCAGTGGTGCCTTTGTATTTTAAAGGATGTGATCTGCAGAGGGCTGTACTTAACATCATGTGCTCTAATGGTGGAACTTCAGGCATTTCAGTGGCAGGATAATTGGGGAGGGGGAAATAGAGCCTTCCCAGGGGCTTGAAACTGCATCACTACATAAGGCTGATCCTGCATCTCATTATCTATTAACTTCAGATGAAAGCTACAAAATTGGATCCCTTTATTCTGATATTTGAAACTAAGCAGATAGTGGGATGATTTCTCTGTTTTCACCTGGCTGCTGGCATCATGCAGACCCCCTCCCCATCTTCCTGTCCCATCTTGTTTTGCCTCTCTGGCCTCAGGGGCAGGGTCCTTAAGGGTAACAGCTCCCTATGGTGTGTCTGCAAGGGCCCCGTGGAAAAGGTTGAGTTGTCAAATGAGGAGACACCGCAGCAAACACCCCCACTCTCCCACCCCCCACCAACTCTGGAATGAAGATGGAGAGTCTTCTGTGCCTGGTTTGGTTCACGGAGACACATAGTCCATCATTTGATTTGCTACAAAGAGTATTCCTTCTCCCTGCCCCCAGCATCCACCAGTGTTTGCTTAGAGTCTCAGAGCTGGAAGGATCTTAGTGATAACCTAATCAAACCTCTTCATTGTGAGGAAAGGGAAACTGAGGCTTAGAGGGGGACCAGAATCCAAGTGTTCAGATGTCAAACTAGTATTCTCCGCAATACTACACTGAATCTGGCTCTCTTTGTGTTTCAGCTAGGTATCTTTGAAACCGCTCCCTCAAGATCCCAGAATGCAAACTTCATTTCCACAGCAGAGAACACCAACCATCATAATAATGTAGGCCCTCCTTCCTGGTTGTGACCATTTTTTGGTGAATGCCTCATCAGACACCATGCTTCATAATCCCATTGGAGCCAAGATTTGTGATTTCTATGACATTAGAGGGCCTCACCATTCCCCCTATTTTCTACACTACATTACACATTAACCCACCTCAATCTGTTTCCTAGCTGGTCAGGGACTGGAGAGGGGGCTGAGAGGCTAGAGAGCAAAGGGGCAAGGGCAACTCTTTTGGCTCTTATTTCCCCCACTCCCAGCTAGAGATGAGAAAAGGAGACTATTGAAACAAATATTCCCTAAGATATTGAAGACTTAAGGTTTTCTTGCTTGTAAAAAAGATGGTGGAATGAGATGGACAACATCACCCTAAGTACATGTATGAAGACACGAATGGTATGAATATACTTTGTATACAACCAGAGATATGAAAAAATGTGCTCTATATGTGTAATTTGAATTGTAATGCATTCTGCTGTCATATGTAACAAATTAGGATAAAAATAAAATTAAAAAAAATATTGAAGACTTTTTCAAGCTTCAAGGAGGAAAAATCTCTTATTAAGTGGACTTTTCTTCCTGTACAACTCTGAGGACCAGAAGCAAGGGTAGGGTTGAGCTTAGCATTAGTAATGCTTGTTATACTTAAGAATGAGTGCCAGGGAGGTGGCTGGCACTTACCCATCCCTAAGTAAAATGTACACCTCACATAAACAACAACTTACCCATCCCTAAGGAAAAAAGAACCAACAAACCTGGACTGTTCCAAGTATAAAATCCACCTGATCACTTGGTCTGATATGGACACAGTGGCACTGGACTGGGGGTCCAAAGTCTGTTATTAGCTGAATTGTGTCCCCTGAAGATTCATATGTGAAGTCCTAACTCACAGTGTCTTAGAATGTGACTCTGGAGATTGGGCCTTTAAAGAGTCAATTAACAAAATGAGATCATATAGGTGGAACCTAATCCAATATGCCCCATGTCTTTATAAGAAGAGATTAGGGGCTGGGGATATAGCTCAGTTGGTAAAGTGTTTGCCTCCCGTGCACAAGACCCTGGGTTCTATCCCCAGCACCACTGAAAAAACAAAAGAGATTAGTTCACAGACAGACAGACAGACACCTAGGGAGATGACAGCTACCTACAAATCAAGGAGAGGGGCCTCAGGAAGAACCAACCTGCTGATTCCTTGATCCTGGACTTCAAGCCTCTAGAACTATGAGAAAATTAATTTATGTATTCAAGTCACCCAATCTGTGGTACTATGTTATGGTAGCCCTAGCAAACTATTATAACATGTAAATGTGTTTCAGCCATTTATTTGCTGTGTGACCTTGCAAGCCTTTACACATGGACGCCAAGGTCACTTCAATACCTAACATTCTGTGATCCCATATAAAGAGGAAACCCAAATTACACATGAATTTTCTTGCTTGCAATGGTGTATTAAATTGTAGCTACTCATATTCATGCAATCATGTATACAGCCTATGCCCCTCCTTTACTCTTCCAAAGGCATTGTCACTTACTGGATCCAGTAATGCCAGGAGAGATACAGGGTTGAACGCAAACACATTTGAGTCCCCCAACTCTCAGAAGCCATTGCTGCTGCTGCAATGGTTGAGATGAGAACATTTGGTCAGTTGACTCTTTTGCTGAACATAGTACCATGTAGCCCTGCTGGTTAATCTCTATTTAATGGATTTTTTTTTCTTTTTTTTTTTTTTTAATATTTATTTATTTATTTTAGTTTTTCGGCGGACACAATATCTTTGTTTGTATGTGGTGCTCAGGATCGAACCCGGGCCGCACGCATGCCAGGCGAGCGTGCTACCGCTTGAGCCACATCCCCAGCCCGGATTTTTTTTTTTCTTTTCCTTTTCCTTTTCCTCCCTCTCTCATTCTTCCTCCCTCCCTCCCTCCCTTCCTTCCTTTTCTTTTTTTGCTACTAGGGATTAAA
>NW_025999960.1:19434207-19454154 GCF_001458135.2 Marmota marmota marmota | reverse complement strand
TTTGCCTAAGAATTCAGGGCAGGTGTCTGGGCTCTGGACAGTATGGGATTGGGTGGGGGACATTGTTAAAAACATTAAAAAAACTTCACAGTTCAGATAAGGACTGTTCTTGGTCAAAATGCAGGAAACCAAGAAGTATTGGCCAGTATTTTTTTTTTTCTAGTGAGTCTTATGTCCCTTTACCTGGGCTGGTGTGGCTCTTAGCTGTTTCTGGGTCCCTGACCCCTTTGAGAAGCTGACAAAAATTATTGGCCGTCTCACCAGCAAAATGCACACATACCCAGTGTCCTTGACAGTTGACGGGGTTATATGGAGTCCAAAAAGCCTGTGATCTCTAGGTAGAGAATGATCCCTGGTTTGTTTAATATCCCTTTCTTTCTGTGACCCCCTTCTCTCCCCACTCATCTGCCTTTACTTTTGCCCTCCCTGAGTTCCCTTGCTGTGGGGTTGGGGTGTTGTCAGGAAGTTCTTCCCTAGGTATAACCTCTGCCATTCTTAACCAATCACTTTTCCTTTTCTTTTTTTGCTACTAGGGATTAAACTCAGGGGTTTTTCACAACTGAGCTGCATCCCCAGTATTTTTATTTTGAGACAGAGTCTTACTAAGTTGCTGCAAGTCTCACCAAGTTGCTGAGGCCTTGAACTTGTGATCCTCCTGCCTTAGCCCAGTTGCTAGGGTTACAGGCCTGCCCTACCATGCCTAGTTGAATCTTGTTTTTAAACCATCAGATCTGGGGCTGGGGATATAGCTCAGTTGGTAGAGTGCTTGCCTTACATGCACAAGGCCCTGGGTTCAATCCCCAGTACCAGTATCACACACACACACACACAAAAAAAAAAAAAAAAAAAAAACCTTGTCAGATCTGTCCTTCCTTTTTGACTCAGAATTACTTCAGGGCCATGCAAGACCTAGTCAACAGTCTGATCCAGCCATTATTCTTTTATTGGTAAGTTCATTCAGAAGAATCAGCTTCAGACAATTGATACAGCCTCATTCAGATCCAAGAGAAAGCACCCTTAGGTCATGTCTATAAGAGCCAAAACACCCACTTAGGTCAATCAGTTCAGTGAAAAAGCAGTCCAACCTACAACAGTAGCACAGTACATGACTTGTGCCCTTTCCCCTTCTCACCAGGCTGACTCCTCAGTATGAAGAAATGTGTGTCATATAAACACATGCACCAATACATACTATACCATGTCACACCACTCTATTCTTACCTTTTGGGGTGAGAAAAGACTGAGAGAGAAAAGTTGTGCTGGCAGGGGCAGTGGAAAGCCTTTGGCATGACTTACGTGAGGTGTACCTTTTCATGACTGTGACTCAGATTATAGCTTTGGTCAATATTTGGTCCATCTGATGGTTCAAGAGGGAAGAAGCCATCTAGATTTTGAGCTTATTAATTGGTAATAAGTTAAAAAAAAGGTGGGGGGTGTCCCAAGGGTACTTCCATGTGTCTGGGCTTTTGTATTTGGTTTCAGAATTTCTGTGTTTGTATCCCTGCGTATTCACATAACCCAGGTGTTTGGGTTTGTATGCCTTTGTTGTCCCACACACCTGAGTTTGATGATAGATATTTGTACATTTGCATCTATCTCTGAGTGTTTTCATGTGTTTATACATGGTTCATGTCTGAGCAGGTGGATTTACTGGAAGCTTTTGGGTTTCTGTATGAGGATGCCATTCCATGTATCTACACATCTCTGGAGATCAGGAACTCCCACTTGACCTAAGACATCTCTCAAATGCTTGGCAAACCAAGAAAGTAACCTGATGCTGGAGAATGATTGGGTAGGCCCTTGATTCAGATTCTTTCTGGCTCAAGTCCTATTTTGTTCCAAGATGAGGTTTGAAGTATTTTCTAGGAGGCCCCTCTGGCTGCCTCTACCACATCTAGACCTCTAGGGCTCCCTCTCAGCCCTATTTGTTTCTTATTGGGGACTGAACCCCGGGGTGCTTCCCCACTGGGCTATATCTCCAGTCATTTTATTTTATTTCATTTTAGACAGAGTTTCACTAAGTTGCTGAGGTTGGCCTCAAACTTTGATCCTCCTGCCTCAGCTTCTCAAGCCAGTGGGATTACAGGCATGTGCCAGCATACCTGACTCTGAGTCCCATTTTTAATGGACCTAACGAGTAAAGGAGGGGAGTTGGAGGTCTGGGATTTAAAGAAGGAAATAAAAAAAGAGCTCCATCTTTTCTATCCATTGTCATTTTCTCTTATTGACATTAATTAACCCTGAGCAAGAGACACAGGGAAGTCAGATTATTAGGCCTTTTTTACTCTTTAAAAACTAAAGTAAAATTGCTAAAAAACTTAGGTGGCTATTATAATCATATTGTTATTATGCTATTAAAAAGTCTATCTTTTAGTGATATTCAATGAATTGCTTACAGAAGAAATGTTATGATGTCTAGAATTTGCTTCCAAATATGTGAGATAGTTTTGAGTAGGGGAATAGAGGAAACTAGATTGGCTGTACATTTGTCATTGTTTAAATAAGGTGAAGAACACATGAGTATTTGATTATATTATGCTCTCTCATATTTTGTTTTGGTTTTTCCATAAAAGAAAAACATTGCATACACTTAAATAGCCTACTATTTCTCCCCCATACTCCTATTCTGAGATGTAGCTGAGATTACAATTATTTCCCCCCATTATGTGGATGAAGAAATGGAGGCCCTCACTGGGTAAGTGATTTTCTCAAAGCAATTGGGAGCAGAGAGCTTGGCTAGAATTCAGACAGACTAACTCCCCACTGAGAGCTCTTCTCATTGGATCCTGCATAAATATGAGTCTCATACTGTCATAAAACATAGAATTTGTGAATAAATACCATCAGATTAATAAAAGAACCGAGACTCCAATTGTTCATACATTTGCATAGGGCTTACACTAGGACACCTGAGGGTTCTACATTTGTATCAGCAGAGACACACATCCACCTCAGCTCTCATAGCTATACTTTCCTTGTTTGTATACTTGTAGGCCACTTATTCTGAAAAGGTATGGTAGACATGATGTACAGGAAAAAGAAAAAGATAAGGATCAGACTGCTACTTCCAGGTGTGCCTGCTCTGTGTGATTATATGGAAAGCTGTGTTTTCTACATATTCTTGGTAAGACTGTATCTATAGGGGATCTGGAAGGAAGAGGTATTCCTAACATTGGACTTATTGAGCCCAGGACTATAGACATATGAGAATTTGGTGAGGAAGGAAAGACATTGGTAAGTTGGTGCCTTGGACCTCTCAGCATACCTATAACTTTGCATGCAGAGGTACAAGATATTTCTCTCCCTGACAAATAGATATATTCAGACAACCACAAACATGATATGCTTCCATAAATGGTTTGCATATGGCCCACATCTACCTTCCTTATGCATGTTATATAACCAGGCCTCTATGGAGACAGCGGCTAAGAAGGCAGGCACAGGACCAGAGTAAGAGGACAGGGGTTCCAATCTACTGCCCACACTCGCTGAGTGCATCGTCTTTACAAGTAATATCCCCCCTATTTGGCTTTGGTTTTCCCTTCCTCAAACAATGCCAAACATGTGAAAGGTACTTTATCCATTGATTTATATTTTACTGTATATGCTTATATTTAAAAATGAAGAATAATATACCTATGGCATAAATATATCTGTCTATATAATCTGTCTATACAGGAGAAAAAAGTTAACTTGCTTAGGATAACTCAATTTGAAGACATCATGGAATAGTGAAAGGATTATGGGTTTTTAGAGTCAAAAGCACTATGAAAGAAATAAAAAAGCATCCAACAAAATTATTAGTGTGGCTTCTGCTGGGTATCTCAGCTGGTTAGTCCAGTGGACTTTAAAGTGTGGCCCAAGGATCTCTGGGGATGCTGCATACCATTTTAGGAGCTCTGCAGGCTCTTCCACTCCAAGTTACATGTCTGTGTAAGGCGACAGACTTCAGATATTTCAACCAAAGCATCATACCAGAAAAAAATTGAAGGCAGAAACAGGCAGGATAATCCACCTGCCTTCTATGAAGCTAGACATTAAGGAGATTTGCAAAAGTATAAAATAATAACATTCTTTGCCTTAAATATTTTTTTTTGTTTTGGAGAATATATTTTCATTAAAATGTAATTGTATTATCATTTAATCATCAATATTTTAAAGATTGTTTTAAAGTTTTAGTTTTAATTTCTAATAATATAAATATCGATGGATATAATCCATATAAATAAAACTCCTTAAAATTTTAATAATTTTTAAGAGTGTAAAAGGTTCCCTCCAGGCACAGTGGTGCATGCCTGTAATCCCAATGATTTGGGAGGCTGAGGTAGGAGGATCAAAAGTTCAAAGCCAGTCTCAGCAACCTAATGAGGTCCTAAGCAACTTAGTGAGACCCTGTTTCAAAATTTAAAAAAAAAAAGTGTGGGGGGATGGGACTTAGTGGTTAAGTGCCCCTGGATTAATTTTCCAGTACCAAATAAATAAATAAATAAATAAAGTGTGTAAAGGGTTTCTGGGACCAGAAGTTCTGAGAACCTCTGGTTTAGAGCCAGGTGTTAATGAGGACAAGAACTTGCCAAGGTGAAACCAAGATAGGTAGCAAAACCCAGGTTATTCTCCAGGTCCCACTTGCCTCAAGCTGGGACTACCCCACCTCCTCACCATGATCCCTGCTGAACTGCTTATCCTAACAGCCAGTGACCATGTTCATTATGAGCAAAGAATTGGAGTGGTTCAGAAGCAGCCACTCTGGAGTCAGGTAAATCTGACTAGAGTCCAGGCTCTACTTTTGCATTCTTGGCTTCCTGAGCCTCACTCAGTTTCCCCTAGTGTCAGATGGGAATATAACTTTTTTACAGTGTTACTGTAAGGCTTGAATGAGATAATGAATCTAGTCCAGTGTCTGGTACATAGCAAGTGTTTAAGTAAATGTCTGTCACTGTTAATGATAATAGTAGACGGCACTCACTGACAGCTTATTCTCTGCCAAGCCTTAGTCTAAGTGCTTTTTATGCACTAATCCACTGAGCCTTCCAGTGTCACTCTAAGGCAGTTCGTGGCTCTAGGAGATAGTTATCTGCCTGTTGCTGCTTTACTGTTGTGGCAGTGGTTGTTGCCTAGATCCTACTCATGCGTAGAATGGTATAGGCTGAGGGTTAAATAAAGGTTCATGATTGTGATTTCTCTTTGACACAAAAATAAGTATAGTAAGTGAGGAATCTGCTCTCCTAGACAGTCCTCTGAGTCCTGACTCCTTCCTCTTTAGCCACCGCCAACCTAACAAACCAAATCAAGAGACAAGAATGAATCTTCAGGCCATGCGGTCCTCAGCAAAGGACCATTCCTTTCATAGCAGTTTATAGGGAAGAGGGAACAGCAAAAGGCTTTGTCACCAGTGACATAGTGATAAGTCAAAGAAGTCACTTCTTAGGTGCCTGTTGGGATGTTATTCTCTGTCACTCATTGCCCCTACACACATAAAGACCCACATTGCCTTCAGCAAGGCCACCTACCCATGCATATATATGAACAAAAGACATGAGTTTTAGATATTTGCAAGTATGTGTCATGTATATTTGAGGGCATGCCTCTAGGTAAACATGTTCAGAGAGCAAAGACTGTGAAATTGTTGACTGAAGAGAGACTCTCTCTAACTGTCTTTCCTCTTCCTTCCTAATTGACAAGAGGTTATCATAAAACACAGGTTACCACCTCCTGTATCTTTTTTGAGAACATCCTGGCTGGTCCAGGTCTATCTAATCAGTGTGTGTGTGTATGTGTGTGGGTGGGTGTGTAAGGAGTGGTAGGTAGTTCAATTGCCTTTCATCACCATGGAAACTGAATGGCAAAACTATTGGGAACATGAATCTGGGGCTCTTGACCAACAGCTGCTCTTCTAGGACAGAGAAGGAGACAGGCCGGGGCTGCATCTCAGGAGGAGCTGAAGAAAGGGAAGTAAGAAATGGTTACTCTTTTCCACCAGTGTTCAACTATGGGTACTAGGACAGGACTTTAGAATTATTTCAGTCTGGTACCCTGGGGATGTAAAATGAGTTTTTGTTAGAGACAAATCTACTCAGTAAAGTTCAAGAACTTTGCACCTAAATTATCTGGACTCAACCCCAAGTGGATTGACTAAAAAAGGAAAGACAGGTTATTGTCTTCATTGAATTGATTTACCATGTTCTCCTTCAAACTCTGGAGATCATATATTCTCTGGGAATGAGAGGAAGGAAGAAGAATGTAAGGGAGTAATTTTTTGTTTCTTTTTTTTTCTTTCTTTTTTTTTTTTTAGGAAACAAAGAGGATTCCCAATGTGCAGAGTGTGGATACTGCCTCAGTCTCCTTAATTAGATTATTAAATTAGATAATGGATTCTAGTAGGGACTGGGGACCTTTTTAATTGCTCAAAAAATGGCTTGGCAACCAAGGGAAGGGACAAAAGGGAATGATAAAAAACACGGCCAGGCAAAGAGATCAGAAAAGTCCATCTCCTCTCTATGGTTAGAATTTGAAAGTATATCCCAAATTTAGAGCCCCAAAAGTCCCAACAGAGAACTGAAGTAGTTATCTAAATAATTCAGCACAGAGCCCTCCAACATGGAATCCTTGTTTTTACCTGAATTTAATGGATTATTGTTCCAGTGAGAGGAGACTAAACCCTGGTGGCAAAGACCCAAATTGTGCCATTCCAGGAACATTTCCAGCAGGGAGATAAAAGTGATGGGAGTTAGGAAGGGGTCCCAAGTTTTGGTCCAAAAGGAATCTTGACCATGTTGTATCAGACCAGAGGCCAGAGGCCTTTCATTTGGGTTTTTAAAATTTGACTGCGTGAGGTTGGGAGAGGAAGAAAACAGAAGGAATAATGGTATGGGGGAGGGGCAGACAGGAACAGATGCTTCCAGATCTAAAGAAACAATTTGGGGTGGGGGCAGGATCAAACAGAGGAAGAGGAGGAGGAGGTGGGACCGGAAAGAGAACAAAGGTAGAGAGGAGATTGGAGTCTGTGCAGTGGAGGAAAGATGAAGGGGAATCTGGTGAGATGGCTGAGCCAACATCTGCCCCTGCTATAAAACCTTGTTCTTTGCTGCCAGCCTGGGGCCACTCTGGAATGGTCAGATCAGGCTTGAGGTGGCCAAGCCTCAGGGCCCAGCCAGGAACCTTTGAACCTCAGCAGTCCCTCTGAGATTGCCACCCCTCCCCCACCTTTTGGTTTTTCTTCCTCTTTTTTACAGTGGGAAAAGACTCCTGGGGAGGGGGGGGGGGTTAGGGCAGGGGATTGTCCCAAAGGATGAGTGAGGATGGAGAAGAAAGAGGAGCAAGGACATGGGAGCACAGAAGGGAGTAGAAATGCTAAGCAGAGACCCTGAAACACCCAAGAAGACAGACAGGACTGGAGGCAGTCATATTTCAAATGGTTTGAAATCCTGGGAGAAACTGAATCCATGAGGGGAGTTTCCAGCTGGGAAGCCCACACTCCCCATCATACCTGAGCCAGGTCAGATGGGATAGGGGTGAGGTGGGAAGTGGGGGAAATTCAGGTCAGTGCAAAACAAGGCTACACTGGGAATATTCCATACTTCCCCATTTTTTTTTTTTAACTTTTCCTAACTAGCTGCCTTTTTGTACCTTCCGTTAGAACTCAAGTTCCTTTCTGTGACCTTCTTTTCCAAAATCTGTTCCAGCTGAGTGGAAAGACTCTGCACATACAAAGGTACAGACAGAATGCCGCCCAAAGGAGGAGAGTCACAAGTGAGAGACAGGCTGTCATCAGGGTATGAGGCATCACCCCCACAAGAACAGAAAGGCTTAGAGGACATCTTCCAAGTGGCTTACAAACCCCGGGACCCCAACCCCTACCCATGGATAGCTCAGTCCTATTCCTGCCCATCTGATTTAAGAACATATTTCCTTTTTATAAAGTTCCAATCCTAGTCTGGGATTGGACAAAGGCCAGGGGACAGAAGAAGGCAATTCTTTCTATGGTTGGGGCAGGAAGTGGACATTGGCCCGGAATTCCTCTGATGAAGGGGATTGTTGATTTGATGGACTGAGATTTTTTTCTAGCCGGTCCTGAGAGCTGGCTCCAAGCATTCCTACTGATAGCTAGATCTCCCTTCACCAACCTCACAAAAGTCTTGAGAAGGAACGTTCCATTTCCTGCTCATGTAACTGGGAGAAAAGTATCCTTTCATTTCTAAGGAAAATTAAATTTCATTTGGTGGTGGTAGTGGTAGGGTGAAGCAGCCATTGAAAGTCCACTCGAGATTCCAGAAAAAAACTGTAAAGTGAAATAGGGGAAAGAAAGGGTATGTTGGGTTCTAAAGGGTAGGACACTCCAGGCCGAGCAGAGTTCACCGTTCACCGAACCCACCCAGCCGGCCACGCAGCCCGCGTCCCCCTCCTCGCGCCCTATTGTCTGCAGCCTGAGCCCTGGGTCGTGACCTGGCCGAAGGCGGCACCGCGACCTGGGCAAACGCGCGACGTGGAACCCGGAGGAGGAGCTGGGCCGCTGCCTCTGGAAGCTCGCCTTTGCCCTGGCTGGCCCAATTTCTCCATCCTTGAGACCCCTGCTGCTCCAAGAAAAATTGCTGAGACACCCCCACTTCCCCCGAAAACCATCGGATTTTACTCCATTGTCTCCCTACGACTTCCCAGGAAACCAGAAGAGGGGAGCAAGAAGGGAGCGGGAACCCAGGGTTGGGTTTAGCTGTTTGACAGTGCCTGCGACATACTGGGTTTCACGGTTTCTGCCCCGCCCCCCTAAATTCAAATATACTTCCCTCTTCCAATTTCTATTGCTGGGAAGAGAGGGAGTTCCAAAGTGAGGAGTGAGTAGAGATGACATTTCCGTAGGCTTGACCCATACCCCCAGGACAGTCAGAGTAGACCCAGGAGGACTCTGCTTATTAAAGAATCTAGCAATTGTTGATGGGGACTGGAGATTTAAAATAATCTCTTTTCCTTTATTAGACTCTATAACCCTATTCACCCTCAAACACACTCGGAGACCTCCAGCCTTGTCTTCCTTCCTTCTGATTCAACTGGGGCTGGCAGGAGCGAGAAGCAGGAAGAGGGAGATGCAGAGGCCCTTATCCCTGCTTGCTTTCATCTGGGTTCCGCTGGATCCGCCAGTGTTTCGAAGAAGCTAAGAGCTGACACCAGAGAGAAGAGAATCTCCTAGGAGTGGAGGGAAAGCCAGATCTGAGAAGGGGCTCCTGGACTTGGAGGGCAGGCAACAAACCTCCAGACCGGCTTCAGTTTCTGTCTGCTTCCCAGGTCCAAAAGGGAATGGAGCTTCCTGAGCTGCAGGTTTTAAGGTGTCTGAGGGAGCCCCGCAAATCTCTGATTCAAACAGTGCATTGTACCATTTTTCTCTAGGAGCAGCTAAAATTCGGATACTCAGAGCAGCTACATGCTGCAGGAGAAAAATTAAAATGGGGCTAGCAATGCTGGGTGCAGAAAAAACAGGCTGCCTAGAAGAGTGGTCAGTTCTATTAGAAAGATTGGTCAGAGGCAGATTCCCCCCCACACACACACCAAATTCCCCAAATGTTTATTTTGGGCTTCTGCCCATCCAGATAAATCAAGCCAACAGATTAGGAAGTTCATAAAATTGTATTCTTAGGTAATGACATCCAGAAAGGTAATAAATATTCCCTCTGCTCTGGTGGCCGCTGGAGTTGGGATCCTCCATTTCTTTTTTCCAATCATAGAAGACTCTCTGGGAAGGGGAGCATTCTAATTAGCTCTCCAAAGGTGGGGTATTAGATAAAAACTGGAGAACCTGGAGAATAGGCTTTGTGAATACAACACCATGCTCCCTCAGGACTGGGAAAAAAAGCTGCTGCGGGGGCGGGGGTGGGGGTGGGGAGCATGGAACAGCCCCAGCACACTGATCCTCCTTGTCCTGGTACCCTCAATCTCAAGGGCCTCTTTCCCAGGCACTCTCCCTGAATCCCAGGAAAGCAGAGAAACCTAGCAGAATGCACCCTGACTCCAAGCTCCCGCAAACCACTTAAGTATTACACATTCCCCCACATTCATGTTCTTTCTCTCTCTCCCTAACACACACACACACACACACACTGACACAGAGTATGAAAATGTCTCTGGATTTCAATCTTCCAAGTCCACCCAGGAAGAAAGCTGACACGTGGATTGCAGAGAAAACTTTGTAGCAAACTTAATACAAACAGCAGTAAGAAGCCCTCAGAGAAAAAAAGTGCCCAGTCCTTTCCCCCTAAGTCTCACTTTTGGGGGGGGGCTCCGTCTTGTTCCTTTTTGAACCAAATTTCTCCACCTCCAGATACATGAACTCAGCACAGAAACCCAATTTTTCCCCAAGAAGAACCTTTCCATTCACATTCGGATTTCCCGCCTTCCCTCCCTAACACTGGAAGTTAAGACAAAAATCAAGGGACTGAGTTTGAACTTTTGTGCTCCTCAGCCCAGAGCAGATCCAGTGCTAACTACTTACATGTCAAGGGGATTTGGGGTCTGTGGGGATCTCCTGATGCTTGGAGAGAAGGACCTTGGAAGATTGGTGTAGCCGCAGATTCACCCCTTCTTTTTACTTGGCCATTGAAGAGAGAGATACAATGCTGCGCTAGCAGGCATTCATGCGCCTTGCCTCTCCCATGACTCTGGGCAAGAAATCCCCAGTTCTACAAAAGCAGTGGCATCCTATCTGGAGACCCAGGGCTGAGCAAGGGCTGGCCTGGGAGGGTTGAAGATGGGGGTGGGGGAGAGGTCAGAGGCGCTCCAGAATATAAAGGCAATGGGAAAGAAAATGCTGTGTCCTCCCCGTGAACCTGGGCTGTGTCCTCCCCCAAGCCTTTCCCCACTGCTCCACTCAACTTCAATAAAAGACTGGCCCTCAGCCTCCCAGTGAGAATATAGCAGCATTGGGCAGGCAAAGTATGGGGACCAAGACTGCTAGAACTTGGGGCTCCAGCCTAGGTTCACATCCCCCACCCACCTATGCCTGGGCAGCCTGAACCCTGGTCTGGGTAATGAGGTCCAAAGCAAAGGAGAACTTTTGGGAAAGACGAGAAAATGGATCTTACTGGAGGGAAGACCAGATACAGAAATCTTCAAAAATTCAACTGTAAAAAAATTTTTGTTTCATTTGTCAAGATTTATGGATTTCTAATGTTTCCCCTCTTCGGACCAAAAGAGACAGAGGGTAACTTTGTGTGTGTGACAAGAGGTTGGGGAAAAGCCATGCCTGTACAGAAGGGGAAATAAAATAAACACCCTAATCCTTTTAAGCTGCTTTTCCCGAGTTGAAGAGTGTTCCTTTAGTAAGTTCTGGGAGAAACTTAAGAAATAAAATGTAATGATTTCCCCCTACTTGTTCTCATTTCTTCAAATGGCAAATTTAGGAAAGTACTGTGGATCTGAAGTTATCACCCCACCTCCTTTTCATTTCAGCTTCATTACAGACTTAAAAAGACATCCTGACCTCAGAACATCCTTCTTTTTTTTCCCCAAGCATTGTTACATGCCCCCCCCCAGGCCCCAATACCACTGCTTTTCCTGTCCAAAGGCAATTGCCTTAAGATGATAGGGGCTACAGTCAGATCAGGCCCCTAGTTCACTTGATTACATAAAATAACTCCAGATAATTGTTGGCCCTGCTTCCTCACACTGTAGGCAGCATGTTTTGCTGTCTCCAGGGTACCATGGAGGGAGGAGAAAGTAGACCTAAAGGACTAAGCAATTCGCCCCCAACACACAGATACGCTTGTACACACACAGTCTATTCCAATTGCCAGCCAGCAAGTGGTTCAAGAGGAAATAAATTTAGTGCACACAAAACAGATTTTCACAACTTGGTCCCACTGTTGCCTTTTGATCCAGAATTTGGGATAGAGGAAAGGGGTATCCCTATATACCCCAAATTGTCTCTCAGCCTCTCTTCTACTTCTGATTGCCCTCTATCCTGAAATTTTGGATACATTGCCTAAGAAGTTTGCCAACTGCCTTGCCTCCACTTTCTCCCAACAAACAAGTAAAAACTTGAGTAGGCCTGGTTTAGGGCCTGGACTCTGGGACAGAATTTATCTGGGAGCTTGAATTAGTTTTTCAGGTAATCTAAGCTGCTTCCTCCCTCTCCCTTAGCCCCAAAGAAACCATTTTATTTTATTTTACATTCAGAGAGCCTTATCAGGCTACCAGGCTAAATCCAAACTCTGCCAGAACCTGGGAGGTTGTAGGAAGAGGGGGTGGTACTTGCCTCTCTTTGAGTCTCTTAACACCTGGCAGGTCCACGATAAAAGTTAGGGGAAAACATAAAAGTCCTTCATTATCTCCAGCCATCAGCCTTTGAGGTGTACCCAGGCAAGGGGGCCTTCCAGGCCTTTGGCCTCCACTTCACCCTTTTCCCCAAGTCTAAACAAACAGAGAAACCATCCTGACAGGTTACTTTGCTGCTTCAGAATCACTAGCTCAAAAACCTTTCCTCTTTTAAGGAGAATTGCTAATGTGGAGGGGACATCTTTCTCAATCTCCACCCCCAAAAAGATTCCTAAAGGATGAAAAGTTTTCTCTTTCCCACTCCCCTTAACTTCCCTTCTAGTCTGTAGATTAGGCAGGCCTACTTGACGGAAGACAGAATGGAGAAGAGGCAGAGGAATAGACAAAATGAAGAGATTGTGCCTAACTATAGAAAAGTGGACCTCCCCCCACGCCCGGCCCCCCACACACACACCCCAGCTCCACTTAAGCACACCCAAGTTTGGCTTCTCTGAAGATTCAAAAAGAAGGGACAGGAGAAATCAGTCACAATCTCCCATATCCCTTACCCCCAACCCCAAACTGATTCTTCTAAGGACATTGGAAACTGGAGTTGAGAGTTAAGGTTTGTGTGTTTGCTTAGAGTAAACTTAAGCAACTATAGAAAAGGTGGGATGTTACCAGGCCAGTAGGAGGGGGATAAAAAGAAACCAACAGACATTGACGTAAAACTAATTCACATCCACTGGTTTATTATTGATCATGGGGCATTTCACATCAACACTAAAATTCTTTATTGCAAGTTTTACAATAATCAAGTAAATTCAGTCCAAAAACACAATAACCACGATGGGGGTGGGGGGAGATTCTACCTATAGACTGCCTCTTTGAACTGAAAGTTCATTTTGATTTTCTTTTGGCTCCTCAAACTGAACAGCTCTGAGAGGCTCTCCAGATGCATTTAGCTTTGTCTGCTGTCCTCCCCCCTCCTCCCACCCCCCCACAATAATACAAAAGAACTTCATAGCTTTGTTCTCCTTAAAATGACTTCCCCCTCACTAACCTCCCCTGGTGCATTTTCAATGCAAAAGGCCTAAGGAAAGAGGGGGGAAGGAGGAGGAGAAGAAGGATGAGAATTGGCTTAAAAATCTCCCTTTCCTTTTTTCTTTTCCTCATTTCCCCTGAAATTCACCCAAACCAGACCATCGCACCTTGCAATATATATTTTTGCAGCTTTTTTTCTTAAAAAATAAATAACCCCCCAAATGACCTTTAAAAAAAACCCCAGCAGGTACCATGCTAAGACAACATCACATGCTTAAAAGGGTCCTAAACAGTGGAAGGGAGAGAAGGGCAGGGGGCTTGTTTGTTTATCTGTTTTGTCTGTTTGAATTGACAAGGGAGGAGGTGGGAGAAAGAAAAGAACCAAAATATATATATATATTAAATTCTATAAATAAGAGTCAATTTGTGTGTGAGGGGAGGATGGGGGCATGGGGTGGGGGCAGGGGTGTGAGTTATGTTTTATAACCTGGTAATGTCCTCTGCCCGTTGCTGCTCCGGCGGCGTGGCGCTCTGGGAGTGGTCTTCAGAAGTGCCCGGGGTGGCTGCGGAGAGGGTGCTGGGCGCAGCGCCGGCCGGGGGCGCTGACCTGACTTTGGTGTTGGGGAGTCGGTGGTCCTTCTTCCATTTCATGCGACGGTTTTGGAACCAGATTTTGATCTGCCTCTCAGAGAGGCACAGCGAGTGGGCGATCTCGATCCTTCTCCTTCGGGTCAGGTAGCGGTTGTAATGAAACTCTTTCTCTAATTCCAGGACTTGCTGCCGGGTGTAGGCTGTCCTCGAGCGCTTGGGCTCCCCTCCGTTATAATTGGGGTTCACTGAGGGGGCGGGGGAGGGGAAAAGCAAATAGTGGGGTTCAGAGGCAAGTGAGGCTCGCCGCCCCCCACCCTCACCCCATCCTCAGCTTTGAGGAACAGGAGGAGGGAGTGGTGGAAATAAAGTCATCAAGCTAAATGGGTTATAAAGAAGTTGAAGGAAGCTAGAGACTTTGTAGTGTAATAAGAGGGGAATCCTCATTGTAACGACACTGAATTATTTATGCGCCCTTAGAAAGCGAGCATAGTTTTCACACATACATAACAGATCGTAGCACATGGCTCGGACTGCCCAGAGTAGCTAAGCCATAAAATTTATGGGGGATGTAATTACCCATTCTCGCTCGTAAATCCAGTTCAATTGTGCTAACCCAGAGTCGCTCCTGGAGAGAGAGGGGGAAGGAGAGAAAGGAGGACGGGGGCCGGAGGGGGCCAGGGAGGGTGGGGAGCGCCGGGAAAGAGGGAAGGGAGGGGGGAGCAAAAAGCAAAGTTGCCTACCCGTGCTAACGTGAATTTTTTTCATCCATGGGTAGACTATGGGTTGCTTGCTGGCGGCGCTGGAGGGATGGTCGGGGGCTGGCTGGCTGCAGGCTGGCGGGGCTGGGGACGGGGAGGCGGAGGCGCCTGAGAGAGGCGCCGGCTCGCAGAGCGGCTGCGATTTCTCGGGGTGATGGTGGCCCGCCTGGGCCGGCCCGTGGCCTCGCGAATTGCCCGGCCCCTGGAGACTGGTGCAGCTATACTGGCGCTCAGGGTAGCTAGGGCGCGGAGGCGGTGGTGGGTACAGCTCCTGGTGGTGATGCTGGAATCCCGATTCCCTGGTCCGGCCGTAATATTCCGGACTGTGTTCAGGGATGTAGCTATTTTGCGAATATTCTTCGCATGGAGGAAATTTCGGATCGATGTAGTTAGAGTCCATCAAATACGAGCTCATGATCATTAATTTCTGGAGTGGAAAATAATTTTTCTCGCTTTGTCGTTTTTCTGCTCCATAAAGCCCTCCTACTAGCTAGCGACCCTGTAAAGTTACTTTCACCATGTGACTCCGCCGGCCAATCACACGGAGCAACCCAGTCCCCGGATAAGGAACCGAATCGCTTTATTCAAAATGTATCCAATTTTTTGTGTGTGTGGTGGTGCTGCTGCTTGTGTGGGGGATGATGGGGTGATAGCTGGTAGGGGCTGGGGTGCCCCCCTAGCGCACGCCCCGCCAGACATACAACTGACCCCTGCAAAAGGGGTTGGGAAGCTTCCAGCTCCTCTCCAAAGCCTGGGCATTTGGGGGCTGCCGGAAGGCTGTGCTTCAGCCCCCGCCCAGGGTCTTCTCTCCGGCCTCCAGTTGGCCCAGTGGGCCTCTGCTCCAGTGCTTTTCCAGCGGTCTCCATTCATGGCGATCGTGTTTCAATCTGTGTAGGTCACCAGGCAGCGCCCCTCTTTCGCAGGAAGAGGAAGTTGAATGAGGACTGGAGTGGAGGTTGGATGGGGAGGGGCCCAGGCTAAGCCGAGGAGGCTGGAGAGCCTGGGGTGCCACGGATCCAAGGATCCCAAAGTCCAGCCACCCTCCCCCCTACACACTCACCCAACCCTCTGGCCACGGGGACGGCGAGGCAGGGTCCCCAGCTGGACCAGGCAGGTAGAGGCAGCCAGGATGCAAATGATTCTGACGTCATTTCTGGAGGTCTTGGGGTTGAGCCCCCCGCTGAAGAGAGACAGGAAGTGGTTGGCAAAAGCAGAGTTCAGAAGCCTTGCCCTCCCCTACTACCCACTGACCCTCCCTGTCCCAGACCTAGAGCAAAGGATCTCTTCTACTGCTGGCTCCTGTTTCCACTCTCCACGCTGCTGGGCCTTCTGTTTTCTGACAACTACCTCCAGACTGGCCCCTAAGGAGCTCTGGCAAAGAGAAGAGCTTTTTGAGGAAGAGGTCAGTGTCCCATGATGGTGCCCAGTCAGGGTCCTGGGAAGTCTTCCTTCCCCATCCCCACAGAGAGAAGACCTAGCTAAAAGGGAGGCCTATCTGTGTAGAGCCTGCTTGCTTCCGGCCAGGGACTGTATCCATGTAACACGTGTGTTTACATGTAAACACATATTTCCCAAGGGCCAGCTCTAGGCTGCCTTCCAAAAAGGAGGGATGGGGTCACCAAGCTGGGGAGGTAGGGCAGGTCTTGGGGGTTCTCCAGCTCATTCCCAGCCTTACTCTCCCTCTGCCACCCACCCACAGGAATACCATAATGTGGGGGGTGGCAGGACCATAGAGGAGGGAGGGGCAGGGAAAGGCTGCTTTCCCAGCCCCCCTCCCTCAGCGAGGGTGGCCACATCATACCACCAATTCTAATTAACTGATCATCCATAACTCAGAGTTGGGGGGGGGGCGGTTGCAGAAGGGAAAGCCCAGGGAGGGAGCCGGGTCCCCTTGTTGTACTTGATAACAATTATAGTTTAAAATCATAGCTTGCCGGGGCTCGGCTATATTTTACTTGATAACAATAAAAGTGACACATAAAGTTAACTGTTTATGTTTTATTTATTAGACTAAATCTGCCAGCGGTGGTAGGAGCGCTTGCCTCGTCGCTACAGCTTTTATAGGGCTGTAAAACGTCATAAATCAGTCTCGCGGAATCGCCCGCACTCTTTGTGTCGGCGGCGGCGCAGGGCTGGCGGCCGCTGGCTGCCTGCTCCCTCCTTTCCACGAAAAGTCGTAATGTGATTTTTTCCCTCTGATTTTATTATTATGATCGCCGCCGTGATTAGTCAATCTACCTTTAATTCGCAGCCCTACGCTGCCTCCTCCCAGCCCAGCCTGGTTGACACTTGAATAAGTACCTTTTAAAACGGCATAACAACTATTTGAAGGTTTAATTAGAACATCTGCAATTAAGGGAATGAGGAGGCGAAAGGGAAAAAAAATAAAGCCCTTGTGAGAGAGAATGAAGGTAGGAGATTCCCAACCTTCTCTCACCAGCTTTGGGATGTGTGAGAGGGTCCCCACTTACAAATTAGGGCTCACCTTGAGGGCTGGAATGAGAGGGAAGATGGGCCACAGGTAATGCTCAAAGGGGCCAGTTCTAGCCTGGGACCCTAGCCGCCTGTCCTGCTCCAATGATTAGACTCCCATCCCAGCCCAGGTCCACCCCGACCAGTTCTTGGTCCTGTGGGGGCTGGTGCTTGGGGAGGTCCCTGCATACCATCACTCCCCAGGAGGACAGGGTCCTGCCCCCACTGTCACCAGCTAAGTAAGGGAACAGGAATTCCCTGGAGGTATGCCTTCTCTTACAGGAGATTCCCAAACTTCTGAAGTTGATAAAGAACTCCTGCCCACATGGTGCAGGACCCTGTGAGTGTGATGGTTGGAAGTGGAACTTGAAGTTGTGAGTGAGGGAGAAGCAGTTACTTGGTTGTTGGTGGTTGGGAACTGTGTGAGGGTTTTCTGTCTTGTAATTGTTGTGGGGTGGGCATTAATTACTGGTTGCTGGAAGAGGGCAAAGGGAAACTAGTTTTGAATCTGGAACTACAAAAGTTTGAACAGTAGCCTCAGACTGCCCCCATGGGAAGGTTCAAAGCTCCAGAGAGCTCTAGTAGGGTGGGGGAAGGGTTGGTGAAGGGAGAGAAATACTTCCATCCCCACCCCCAATCTCCCTTCTAGGCCTGCACCTGGTTCCCAGATCATCCCAGCTGAGAAAATTCTCTTTCTCACCTGAAGAAGTGAGCTCTCTGCCTGGTTCCCCTCCTTCTATCCTTCACATCCACCTTCTACCAGTCCTGCTCCCCATTTTAACCCTCTTTTCTTCAACCCTCACCCTCCTGAACTTATCCTGCTATGCTGCTCCTCCCAGGTTTTTGGGCTCTTGTAGGAGGGTTGAGGAGACCTCTTGGGCAAATATGAGTAGGTAGACACAGAGGGTTCAAATGCTTCCCATTGAATGTCAAGTCTATCTTTGGTATTAAGGTTAACAATATATATATGCATACACACTATTAATTCTTATTAAAATATTAAATGTCCTTTATGCAGCCATAAATACATTGAGTTCTCAATCCAGGTTTGCACAGCCAATGCAACCTGAATATCCAGAAAGTAAAAGCCAGGAGATAGCCCCAAATGTGCCCACACTTATCTACATCATTACAAAACCAACCCACCAACCCCCAACTCTCTTTAGGCTCCTGCAGCTTAATAGTAAGGAAGTCACCTATCACATAAATAAAATACCTCACCAAACATACACATACAAATATTTTTACCTGGAATTATTATTACAAGTATGGAAATAAAATCCTTTTGGAGGGCTCCTGCACTTAGCAATGGCTAAAATGGGATGGGAAAGGGGTACTAATGCAGCTCTGCCTGTGATGAACCTTCTATCTGGTCCTGCCTTCTTTTGTGCTTCCCTTCCTGCCTCTTGCCTTGCCAGCACAAGGACCTCCACCTCCATCTCTGCTCTGCCCTTCACCTCGCTCTGCCCCAATTTTATGTTCTATTTTTTAATGTTTTTCTGACTACCTTTTGCCAGAATCCAAATGCTCTCTGCACGCCGCCCCTAACCCCATCTCCTTTTTAAATCTCGATCTGGTTTCTCTTTAGGAAACATGTTTCAGTACAAAGCGCTTCCCTTCTGACACCACTGAAGAAAAATATGTGTCCATTGTGTGTGAGGCCTTATTGTGCCTGGATTACCATACTGACCGTTGGATAACCCATATTCCTCCCCTCCCCAGTAACAAGCTGCTGGCTGAGAGACCTCAGCGGCTCCACAGATTCTGTGCTGCATTAAAATCTCACCTCTCACGTTCCCTGGATCTTCCAAGGGAGAAAAATAAATGAGAGAAGCAATGGAGAATTTGGAGAGCAAAGAGAAGGAAATCGAGGGTCATTCCTTTCCCAATCTCAAAAGTGCAGTTTATTTTTACATGTATGTGTTTTGTTTTACGTTGTGATTGTTGATGTTTTAGGAATTAAAAATTGCATCATGTCTTTTTCCTTTTCCTCAAATAAATAGACTTTTAGATGATATGCAATCAGGCAATTAATTCATTTCATTTAGATCTTTCTAACCCTTCCCCCGCCAAAACTTAAAAACCCCAAATTGGAACAAGACTCTCATACCATTTTTCTTTTGTGTGTGTGTGTGTGTACTCGCAAGTACGTGGATATATGTGGATATATGTGTGTTTTTGTCCCTTTCTAATGCTAGCAGGCCAGGCTAATATATGCAAAAGAATATGCAAATACTTAATTGATTTTTTCTTAAATCTCTTGTCAGTAAAAGTAATGAATTGGTCTAAAATGATTTTAATAACCCGGACGTGTCACCAGAAAATACTCAACCTTTTTTTTCCTCCTGGAATCGTTTATAGCCTCAAAAAAAAAAGCAATCATGGAATGTTAATTTGCCCCCCTTTAAAATATTAAAGATGAATTTCTCTTGTTTGTTCTGAGACCATAGGCAAGGTCCTCCCGTGGATTTCCCCCGCCTTGCCATGCCTTCCTTGAAATTCAATTTTCCTCAAATCTCGTTTAAAGTGGCTTTTTAAAAAGTGGCCGCATTTTAATATTGGTTAGACAGAGTGACCTGCATTTCACCTCGGGTGTTTGACTTGTTCCAATAGGTCACTGCCATGGGGTTATTGATGGGGAAACTCCATTGAAATTTGTCTCTTCGCAAATGGCCTTTAGATCTTCCAGCGAGTTCAATAACTAGTTATAATGTGGAAGGGGAAAAATGAAGGCCCTGGGCTAACGAATTTGATGTTTCATTTTTATGCTGGAGAAATTGTTAGTTAGTGGTTGGGTTCCCCACCCCCTTCTTTGCTCATCCCAGCTTCATTGACCCCCCCCCCC
>NW_025999960.1:19428854-19434182 GCF_001458135.2 Marmota marmota marmota | reverse complement strand
CTTCATTGACCCCCCCCCCCACTCTCATCCAAGGCTGCTGGATTATAATCCCTTTAAAACTTGATTTGGGTTGCCTCTTTCTCTCTTGGATGCAAACTTTACTTCTTACTCTAAATATTGTTTTTGTTGTTAAAAATTCTGAAGTGTGGATGCAGAAAGCTTGTTCTGCTGGAGGTTTGAAACCTGAACTTCTTTGTTAGGAGAAGGACTTTTAAAGGAGCCTAAATGTTGCTTGAAAAGATCTAAAAATTAGTCTGGCCTTAGTTTACCGAGTACTCCCTGGCCCAATGCTCCCAGGATTGTGGAATGGAAAGGAAACTGGAAACACTTTTAGAGTTTGATGAGGATATCTTAAGGTGTCCTACTCTATTCTTGGCTGCTGACCTGCCCTACTAGGGCAGGCACCTAGGACCAAAAAAGGCAGATGCTGGAAAAAGCTAAGGATAAAGGGAGAATTTCATGTACCACAGAAGGTAATCCTAGGTTCCCTCCTGGGTTAGAGTCAGAAAATGTATGGGGACCTGGACGGGTAACAGCTTGTCAAACTCTGCTCCTTCACAAGGAGGGAGCTCCCAGAAAGCTCTAAGACATGCATTTTAGTGAACTAAAGAGCAGAAGAAAATGACGGGGTTGATGGAGATTTTATAAGGTTCTCCCCTTTCCCCCCAGAATTTTAAAGAAATGGGAGAGGAAAGGGCAGAGGAATGGAGGGAAGATCTTTATTCTATTCCTGGAACCATAGCCAAGCTGGGGAGCCCTTGGCTCCTCCAGAGAAGCCTCTGTGAAAAGGAGCTGTGCAGATTTCCCTCTCTGACCCAGACACGGCAGATCATCACCATTATTAACCTCAATAATAACAAGAACATCTTCCTTCACAAAACAGAGCTCTCTGTGTGCTTTATTTTCTCTTCTTCCAGGAACTGTTCTTCTCTTTCCCTTCCCAAAGGGGTCCAGTTTCCTTATCCCGAAATTTCCCCTTTAGCCCACTGGCCTCCCTCTGGCCTCACACCGGCCTCCAAATCTGGCCCATACATCAGAGTTAATCCAAAGAAACACCTTGAATCCCGGGATGGTGGGATCAAGGTCAAAGAAAATTTAAGTGCCTGAAACTAGGGTGCTACCTCCCTCCGTCCCCTCAAACCCAGAGGCAGCATCTTGGTGCCAATCTGGGTTTTCAGACAAACTTGCCTCGGCAAATTCGTGGCACCAGTGGGATCTGGGGAGCAGCCTTCAACTGCAACTGTGCATCTCAAGCCCGTGAGAATGGGGAAGCCGGAGAAGAAGCTATCCGCGACTTGAGGATCTGCTTGGGAGAGGGCACAGTCTCTGCTCTTCCCAGTCAAGCAGGAATCAATAGCGATCTGCTACAAACTTCCCCGCAGCCGATCAGCGCGCTCCAGCTGGGCGGCAGACATCCCCACGCCGCTCGCTCGCCTCGGCCCGCACTTTGGCCGCCTGCACCGGGAACCCAGGACCCCAGCCTCGGGCCTCGCCCCCTCCCTATTTTAATTACGTGATTGATTTTCGGTTGGGCCGCTTCAGGACGCCTCTGCCTCCGACTATTTAAATCTTTGGGCTCCCTTTTTTTTTTTTTGTATTTCCAAGTCCTCCAGACCGGGTGTAATTCAGAGACTGCCCGCCCCTGGGGCGAGCGGCGGGCTCGCACGGTGCGGCCTGGGTCGGGGTCCTCGCGGCGGCCTCGCCCTGCAGCCCTACCCTCCACGAAGTGGCCTGGCCACGTTGTTAGGCGCGGCCAGGTCTGCAGCCGCCCCACGGCGCGCTACTCTGATAACTGTAGTCTTACCCATTCGCCTTTCTGAATTATTTTGTGCTCCATTATGTTCTGATAGAAAAAAAAAAAATAATGCTCCCGGTTTGGGTTATCATTTCGTGCCTGGCCTCAGAGCTGGGCTGTCTGCATTTTTGTCGTCACTCGAATAAAATGTGTACCATATAGTCTGCGTTAAGATCTACAGAAGCAAGAACGCCTGACTCCAATCCCTAAAGGAACTCGGGTTCCTTTCCCTAAACACCTGGGCTTCACCCTGGCGGGTGATAAACGCCAAGAGAAGCAAATTCGGCCACAACTTCAGGTTACTAAGCACCAGTGGGACCGCAGAGCTGGCGATCCTGGCCGCGGTCCTTAACCGGCACTGCGCGGCGGCTGGATTTGATTTCCACTTCATGGCCCCAGAGAGAGGCCCCCACACCCTGGCTGCCCCATCGGGCATAGGACAGCAGCCTCCAGGGGTACAGGAACAAGCGGTTCAGCCCTCTCCACCGAGGGGACTGAAGGTGAGGCAAGGAAGGAGAAAGGGGGATTTAAATGTAGAGAAGAGTAGATTTAGGGTGGGGAGAGGAAGGGGAAGACAAGAATATAGAACAGGAGCCCTTTCTCCCCCTGAAGCTGACCTTTTTCCCTTTCTCTCATCCAGGAGAAACTCTTTGCCCCTACCAAACTGCTTCTTTCCCTCTTACTATTTCATTTATGTACAACTAATAAACACTTCTCTGCTTATTTTACCATGTCCTGTTCATTCTTTGATCCTTTCTCATGAGGTAACAATGAGCTGCCAGTAGCAGTCTTTAATGTATGTGTGTATGTATGTGATATATATGTGCATGTATATATGTTTTTATACATTATTTATATACATATAAATATATATTTATTCTCCCCTAGGGGAGAGGGGGAGTGTTTGGAATGTTTTTCTCACTGCAGAAGTTCAATGAGGCTCAAGTTGGCCGCAACCTTTTCCCAATCCCCTGACTTACAACACCCAAATTCCTGCCCCCCAATCCCTTCCCCCACATCAATGTTGCTGGGTAAATAAGAGTCCGCCTGCCTGGCTATTAGGATTCTGGAGACGTTGGCATCTGTAGCAATCATTAGTCAAAGCCGCAGAAGCCAAAGGAGCCGAGGAGTTGGACAGAAAAAATCTTGGAAATGATATACAGGAGCCACCGAGGCATCAATCCCCACCGATAAAGAGCACGACTGCTGGGGGCCCGCTTAATTGGGCTTGAGACACCAAGAACAACTGGAGAGGGGGCACCTATGGTTTGTACAATGACCCTGGCATCATTTGGGTACCCTACAAAAATAGGTGGGACTTACCCTTTCCTCCAAATTTCAAAAACCCCTGTTAGGGTGGCGGGGTGAGGGAAGGAGATCTATATGCCCCTCACCCTGGGACCCATTAGGAACTGCACTGGAGGGCTCTCCACTTTCCTCTTTGCCCCTTCTCTTTAGTGGCTGCCTTTGCAGGTTCTGCAAGCTGGGGAACATGGCTTGGGACCTCCAACTACAGAGACAGCCTGGAGAGAGGCAGTTATCTCTAGAGTGGGTTTCAGGGGGGCAGATAACAGTTGAACTAGAATTGGAGTTAGCCTTAATGATAGTGATAGAATCACTTGTTTTAATAGGCAAAACATCCAAAATATATTCATTCCCCACCCCCACTCACCTGACATCTTTATAGATCAAGAGAGACAGAGACTGAAATGCAGTAAGTGTAAGTTCTTCTAGAGAGAGATCTACACCTACACCCAGATATGTGCATTATGGAACTATCTCTAAACATATATTCAAACATTTTAAGTTTGCAGAAAAACTGCAATAACTATAAAGTTCTCCAAATATGTAGCTTCAATATATAGCTATTTTATGGGCTAGGACCCTTGAATAAGTCTAGATAAAATTTCAAAATAAAGATTGAACAACACATACATAGTTCTTTCCAACTTAGAAAAAACCACCAAATATTCATTTAGATGTTTAGAGAGAGCTATACCAATACATCCTATCATATAAACCAACATTTATAGGAAGAGTGGTAATGTTCAAAGAGGAATCCAACAGAGGACTATGTTCACTATGGATGTATGCATCTAAAGATGAGTAGGTCTGCATTTAAATGTGGAGCAGAAAGGGATGTGAAGCATACATCCTGATACAGACATAGAACAATCTATAAGTGCATTTTCATGTATACAATTATAGGAGTGCTCAGATCTCTACAGAGACGCATGTATTTGCTGGTGTACTAGGAATTGGGAGGATTCCCTGGTGTTTGTGGGTTTAGGGTGTCCCAGCCCATACTTCTCTGGGGAGTGGTTCAGAGAAAATGGAGCCTTCTCAAGTACTAAGGGGACCTAGGAACTCATAAAATTTATGGTTTCCTGCATATAGGAGCATTTTACTGGCAATAGATATGAGCCCTGATGCCTGCCCATACCCCCCAACACACAAAGGGTCCTGATCTGATGTAGACCACACTTAAGAGCAGGATTATTCAATTCTTTTTCCTTTAGTTCCCTAGCCCATGGATGAGAATGGGTAGGGACTTGTGGAGGTTGGGATATCTTTGGTAGGGGAAGGCTCATTATAATTACAAAATAGAGCCATCTGGGTAATATATATTTTGTATGGAGACAGCTTGGTAGAGAGATATGTGAGAAGACTGTGGGCTTACACACACACACACACACACACACACCCCTCTTAATTACATGAAACACAGTCACAGACTTCAAATAGTTTCCTCCATTCCTACAATAATGGATGAGGTCTCTATATTCCTCATTCTTATCTCTTTCATAGTTCCCAGGAGTTCTTTCTCTTCCACACCCAAGATCCCTACTTGTCAAGAAGCTGCTTTAAGGCTAGGAAAAGGGGTTACAGGGAGACAGCAGCCCCAAAAGAGTTAGCCCATAGGAGTCATGGTATTTGCAGATAGGCTCTGAAGTCTTTTGCCTTCAAACTTAGTTCCTTTGTGATTAAAGTTTGAGGGACAGAGATCTGTACTGGCAAAAGAAGAACCAAGGTTGCACAATTTCTACATCTGGAACATTGGAGGAGGGGATCACCAGCTGGCCCTGTTCTTATTGGAAGCAGAGGATTTGGAGGACTATGAACATTTTTTTTCCCCACTCTGGTTTACTAGGGAAGGGAAACAAGGAGGAGCCTCAGGTGGGCTTGGGGACTTGCAATCCAATCTAGTTAGCCAACTTGGGGAAAGTGATTTACAAAGCAAAAACTAAGATGCTACTTCCTGAGAAGTCACCAGATCAAAACAGCCTCCTCTAGGTGTTTATGACCCCATCTCTACTCCCAACAGGAAAATCACCCTCAATAAAACCTTGGCCCACGCCCCTATTCTCCACCCAAGGGAGGAGGGGGAGACACAATCTGAAATGAGGGACCTGACCTTTATTCCCTTTAAAACACACACACTCACACACACACACACACACACAAACTTTTCAGCCAGAAAGTTTGACTGTTTTAAAGAAGTTTTTTTTTTTTTTTTTTTTTTTTTTTTTTTA
>NW_025999960.1:19418951-19427200 GCF_001458135.2 Marmota marmota marmota | reverse complement strand
ATCTTAACGCAGACTATATGGTACACATTTTATTCGAGTGACGACAAAAATGCAGACAGCCCAGCTCTGAGGCCAGGCACGAAATGATAACCCAAACCGGGAGCATTATTTTTTTTTTTTCTAGAAAAGATTTTTCTCCAATGTTGGAGAAAAGAAACAGCCCTGAGGGGTTTGGAGTTGAGCCTGAAACACCACAAAGGGTCAATTACATAAGGGTCTAGCTTTCTAGGCCCCCATGGCCCTACAACTCAGTCTGGGCCAATGGGACACTGAGGGTCACCAAAATCCTAGCTGCTACCAGCTTGGGGAGGAGGGAGAAAGAAGAAAACTCAGCACTTGTTCAGAGCTAAGGGGCTGGAGATGGGGAGGGCAGGACAAATGTTTTCAGACTGGGCTGATAAGCAGAATAGAGTAGGAGAGGATTGGGCAGTTGGTTGAAGGCTGGTTTACTGTGTCCAGCTCAGGCTTTTCACCTCTATCAAACCATACTTTCATACATACACTAGCTTCTACATGTTCAGCTATTCTGGTGTTTAGGGACAGAGAATGAGAGAAGTAAGGATCTCTGGAGGGCAGAACCAGTCTGCTTTACCTCTTTGAGACCTATGATGCAATAAGAAAAGATCTCAGGAAAATAAGCTCACAAATTTTACCTAGACTAATTTTTCCTAGAAAAGAAAAACCATAGTAAAATGGTAGAGAATGGCTAAGAATCATGGTAGAACTAGAGAGGTAGCCTTCTTCCCTTACCAGCTCTCTAGCATACCCAGAGCCTTCTATGCTGTCTCTCATCATACCTTCTAAGGAATGGTCATCAGAGCTGAACAAGGTTCTGGATAACTTAATGACCTAGTTCAACTGTACTAGACCCCACACAGTACACACACACACATACACACACCCTCTTTCCACTCACTGAGCCTTAGGAATGGAAGAGGGAGATGAATCCCAGGGTTCTGTTGGGATCAAGGACAAAGAGATCTCTATCACCACAATTCCTAGACTCAGACTCTGTCTTGTGATTCCTTGGGCTCCTGGGGTCCCATCAAAGTAGCCAGGGAGATTTTTATCAGGACAATCCACTAGGAGTTATAAGAACCCAATAAAGTGGGGAGGGGAGGAAGGGATATAACTTTCTTGTCTCTCTAACAACCTAGTCTTCTCCTTTTATTGAATCCCTAACCCAACAAGCCCAGCTTAACATCCTGATTTCAGATTTTCTTTTTTCTCCACTTCCAAGGGCTTCAGAAGTTCTAGTTCCACTGTAGAGGAGGCTCAGAGTAGCAAAGTTCTCGAGTAAAAGTGATTTAGAACATTGGAGGAGGGGATCACCAGCTGGCCCCTCAGAATCCCAGAACAATGATGTTTCAGCATTCCCCTTCTCAAAAACAGCTGAAGCACTTACAGACCAAGTGCAACAAAGAAACAGTTTGCTTGACCATTAGGAGGGTTTGAGGCCCTCTGATGAATCTTCATCCCCAATGCCTGTGTGGACAGAGACAATCTCCCCATGCCTAGCTCTCCTCCTTCATCATGGGATCTGGTAAGCCCAGTGTGAGAAGTCTACACTGAAAGTGAAAGCCAGTCTCAGAAAAGGCTACCACACCTTCTACTAAGGAAAAATGAGTCTGGGCTTTAATTCTAACACATAAAAGAGGCAAATGGAGCGGTGTGATTGAAGGTGATTTAGAAAGTAAGGGATCTCAATGATTTCTGATAAGAGTTTCCCTCTTCCTGGTTTTTCATCCTAATCCTTCCTACCTGGCCTGTGGCATTGTCCCCAAACCAGCCCTGCCCAGAAGACAAACAAACAAGCAGGAGTGTTGACAGAGGCCAGCTCAAACCAGCTATCACTCCTATCCTATCCTTAATGCCTTCAGAGGAGGGTGTAAAGGTCCAGGTACCATAGCCCTTCAAAACTCCTGCCCCTTAGCTTAAGGACTACAGGAGACCAGGAAGAGGAAGGGTAGGAAACCAACCAGAAAACTAACCCTGGAATAAAGTCCTGATGATGGAGTTGGTGGAAAGAATGCCCAAGTCTGGACCTACCAGTGGATTAGCTCAGGGCCAGCCTAAGTATTCAGAAAACGCAAGCATTTCTGTCATACATATACATTCTCTATGCTATCAGATGCTCTTGCCCAGAAAAAATTGTCACCCTTTCCTTGCTCTGATCTGACTCAAGTAAATACAACATCAAATTTTACACTTTCAGAGACTGTGTCGTTTGATAGCTATTGGTCAGGACACAGGATCATCACCTAGTCTACCATCACTACGTACATATTTGTTATTTGTTGCTGGAGATTGAAACCAGGGACTCCTACATGCTAAGCTCATGCTTTATCACTGAGCTACACCTCCAGCCCTATTATTACATCTTGTTAGAAGAAAAGAAGGGGAAAGGGCTTAAACAAATCCATCAACTCATTAATATGGAAGATAAAGAGGGCTCTGATTCTGTGTCCACTCTTCTCCAGAATTCTTTTCTTAACTGATTCAAAGTTACTTGACAAACTATAAAGGTACCCCACACAATTTTCAAAATGAATCTCTACTTTTGCCCCCTTCCCCAAACCCTTCTCCAACCATACTTGAAGCAATTTAATAAAACTAATGGTTCCTGGAGCACTTCCAGAAAGGTAAATTAAAAGGGGTATCCTTTAATTGCCCCCACCTGCCCCCATGAGGATCAGAAGGGAATAAAAACTTCTAAAAGGTAAGTGTATATATAGAGAGTAACCATGGTCACAATTTGAATTCAGAGTTGGAGTTCATTTGCGCTATAGCCTAATTTAGAGTTCACTTCTATAAAGCCCAGAACATTATCTGGGATCATGCTGGCAGACATGGAAATGCTTCAGAGTGTACTCCCACAACTTCAGCTCTCTGTATAACTGAGATTGATGGTTAACATTCTACTTAGTTAGAAACTGAGGACACAGCCAAAGACTCCATAGTGCTGGTGCAGGGACAGAGGAGGGAGGGCTCATATCACTCTTCCCCTCCAAATCTGAGATAGAACAGAACCAGGAGCTAAGGGCATAGTGAGAAGGGAGAAAGGAAGGAAAGGAATGGAGAGGAAGAGCTAGACAGAAACCAAGCACTCTTTTGCTGATTGGTTGGTTGCCATGTGACCCTGCTTAGCACATTTCTCATTGGTTGCTTGCCCTCTTCTAGGGTGAAAGAACTAGGAACAAAATTAGAAGCCTTTGGGGTTGGCTGGGGCACACTGGTACCTGATTGCCTACCCACCCATTTCCCTCTAGGGATGATCAAATGCAGATCCCTGAAAGGGAGTGGGAAAAATCTCAGACTCCTTTTGTGTTTGTTGTCTTGTTTCCAGGTGAAAACAACAAAACAGTAAAAAACTGACCTGAGGCAAATTATTTAAGGGGAAGAAGATCTAATTTGTGACAGGAAGGGGGATGGTATTTAAATGAAAATTTTTAGCTTAAAAACCAGAAAAGAGGGTGAGGAAGTCATTGAATACCTCAAGAGATGTTGGCTATGTAAATCTGTTACATAGAAGCCCACACAGCCCTCTACACAAAAAGGGAACAAAACTGAGACTTGGCTAGGAGTCAGAGAAGGTGGTGAAGTCTTGCCAGGGTGTGAGACTTTGGTTCTGGCTAAATTCCTGGCAAAACACCATTGACCTCTATGCTAGGGCCCTGGGGAGGCTTATGGGAGTGCAAGAGTCAAATTATAGGCCATGGAAACTCCCAACTCCCCAAGCTTGGATGGGAAAGTTTCCAGAAACCTTCAAAATTACAGACTGGTGGGGAGGAGAGAGTTGAGGAGGATAGGTAAAGTGGGGAGGAGAGAACTCAGGAGGAAATAGGCTACTGGAGAGAATCCTCTGGGATCCAAACACTTCCCAGGGAAACAAAGATCTCAGGCTGGAGGATGAGAAAGGCCAACTCTTGGAATACAATTCTTCTCACAGTGAGACTCTGCTTGACTCCTGCTTTGGGGTCTCTGTCTTCCCAGAGTCTGCCTAGCTATTTCTACTTGATACTCTCCCCTTCCCTAGTCCCTTGGGCTTGGGTATCTGAGTGTGCTAACAGCATTCCCTCTTCATCACCCAAATGCACCTTTCCACAAAGCAGGTACCCAGACCTCTCTGGCTCCAAGGCAGCCTCCCCTTCCGGAAGTTTGTTCCCTCTTCTCCACTCCCCTTTCCATCTCCTGTTGGCCTTCTGCCTGCTTCTGGAGGAGACTGAGTTCATATGTTGTCACTTTCCTGGCTTAGCTCCTGGTGACAGTGACGCATGGGAGTGAGTATGCACTCTCAGGTGTGGAGGACATGTGCCTCCCATGCCTGATTCTTTTGCTACTCCTCCCCCCGGAAAACTGAAGGGAGCCCCTCCAAAACCCCCTGAGGAGTGACCCCAGGATACAATGCCCAGATTGGGTCCTGTTACCTCTATCCCATAAAGATCACTCCTCAGGATGGAAAGCTTTCTAGTCCAGCAAAGATATTGTCTCTATTCCCTCCCATCCAATACACATTGATATTACATTCACAGAGAAAAAAACCTCTAGGCCTCCTGGGGCCTAAGTTTTACCTGAGCCAAGGACTAGAGATGCCAGGAAGATCCCAGCAGCTAGAGGCAGGGGGAAGCATGAACTGCACTGGCCCCAGACAAAGACCCCAGACTTTGGAGACTGGGACTGCTGCCCACCCAGGCCTAGTGGTGAGGGGCGGGGGAGAAACTTTGGGAGCAGTCCAGGCAGCAGCCTTTGGGTCTGAAGCCACAAAGCCCTCCTTCCCTGCCTTTCTCCCCAGCTTCCCTTTCTGCCTGGATTCTGGGCCACTAGCCAAGGACTGAACTGGCCCCTCCCTGGAACAGAAGACCCCAGAGGCACTTTGCACTTGTGTCTAGAGTTTACACACTCGTACAAACAACAAATAGAAACAACCCATGTCTCTGCCACTGGCTTCCTTCCCAACTGAGAGGGAGTGAGGAGGACCTTGCAAAACTCTAAGGAACCATGGCGTCTTTCTGGTTTACATTCAGAGACAAAACGGGGTAGGGAGGAGAAGACTGGTTTGGGGAGACAAGTTCCCCTCTTCCTACTTCCCAGCCGCTTCCTCTCCTCTCCCACCCCAGCATGGGGAGGCTTCCCCCCTCCCCTTAATGAGTAGGAACTGCCTTCTTTCAAGTGGTGGAGGCGGGGGAGTTAGGTAAATGGGAGAAAGAGTCTGAGAGAAAGAGAGAGAGGGAGAGAATTAACTTACAGCGTTCGCCTGGGATTCATTTGCGAAGATGTAACCTCTCTTGCCATCATCCCCAGCGCCGTAATCCCCTCTAACTGCCAGGCCCTCTGTCCTAGCATTAAACCTCACCAGCAGCTGCGTGGCTGGACAGTTAAGATTATATATGATGTAAATATATTGTGGGTTTGTCAGCTCTCCCTACACCATAAAACTTGGTTTAATGACATCACGTGGTCCCCCAAGAGCCACTCACGGGCTTGCCTTCGGGCCATTCACATAAATAACCTCCAAAAGTTTCAAACTCCTAAATTCACATAGAAGCTGTGCCTATTTTTCTAATGCTCAGTTACACTAAAAAGCCCTCGTGCTTCTTTTTTGCCCCACCCCCCCCCCCCCCTTGCAGGGTGGGGAGGGGAGAGAGGGTGGATACTTATTTATTTATTTACTTACTTAGTTACTTGCTTATTTCCATAAGGACCTGTCGCCTTCGTGGTCGTGTTGATATTTTTTCTTCCTATTTTTTTTCCTCCTCTCTCCTCTAATTGCTCAGAGTGGGCCGTGTCCCCTCTTCCCACTCCCCCGGGAAGGTAAGTCATGCTTCTTCCCCTTCTTTCTGGCTGCCAGAGTGGGTGGGTTCCAGGGAAAAGTGGAGAGGCAGGCTTGATGGTCTCCTTTTGGGACCCAGAAGCCCCTTCACTTACTCCTCCAGAGCAGTGCCAGACCCTGGTACCTGGAGATTGTTCCAGGAGGATGGCTGGTGGGGCAGCTTCCTCTGGACCCTAAGCAGAAGCTTCTGCTCAGGGGGAAAACAAGGGTCTGGGTCTCACCCACCCCCAGTGCAGGGGAGTAGATCCAAGGCCTGTGGCTCCTCTGCCGCTGCTGGCGCTGCTGCCGCTAAAGCTGAGGCTGGGCCTGGATGCAGGCCTGCAGGCTGTGACAGGAGGGAAGAGAGCAGGCGTCTCCCTAAGCCTGGCCAAGCTGAGGCAGTCCTTCAGCTCCTTCAGGGAAGGGGAGGCCCAGACCCTGCTGGGAAGAGGTGGACAATGCCAGAGGGAACTGTTGCACCTTGCCTGATGGGTTTGAGCAACATTGTCCCCAGTCCCAGTAAAACCCTTGGTTCTCCCCTGGTCTAACTCCTGGGGAGGAAGCACAGGCCCTCTGCAGCCTGGGAGGCTGGTGTGGGTGAGTGCAGGCGACATTGCCTCTTTCTTAGTTAACTGTTACCCACCGGAGATGCCAGTGCTTCTTCATGCTTCACTGCTCGCCCAATAGTTTTACTCAGCATGGAGAAAAAATTAAAATAACTCCCTGAAGAAAATTACACATTTTATTTCAGAGAGGGGGGAGAGGGGGGGAGAGAGAGAGAGAGAGAGAAAGAGAGAGAGAGAGAGAGAGAGAGAAGAGTAGAGTTAGTGCTGGTGGGCTGGGCTGACCCTCTGTGCAAGTTGAGGAGAGATATCACTGGTGCTCTAACCAGGCCTAAGTGCAGTATGAAGGGGAAGGGTAATAGCAATGGGTGCTAATCATGGAGTGAATAAAAGCTCTTGGGTCTTCTAAAAATGATGGACTGGTAGCCTAGAGAGTAGGATGCAGCAAAGTCAGTCCTTATAATAAATCCAACGAGCATAAGCATTAATAATCATAAATATTCCCCCTGCCCCTCCCCAGAGCGCCTCTGCTCCCTTCCTTCTTGGCTGTCAGAGCAGCCCCTTAGCCCAACTCCAGAACCCCACCCCACCAGTGC
This sequence comes from Marmota marmota marmota, assembly GCF_001458135.2. Classification (NCBI taxonomy): domain Eukaryota; kingdom Metazoa; phylum Chordata; class Mammalia; order Rodentia; family Sciuridae; genus Marmota; species Marmota marmota. The sequence goes on along the minus strand of NW_025999960.1, from coordinate 19,420,232 downwards.
GGGGGGCCTAGGCTAGGCTCCAGGAAATCACCCCATTGTGGGAGGTGGGAGAGGAAATGCAGTAAAGTTTTATGGACCCTTTTCACATTTGTTTCTCCTATAAAGTGCTTCCTCCCCCAATTCATCCCAGGAGCCTGGAGGAGAGAGGAGCAGAGCCTAGGCCCAGACCAGACTCAGAGACCACCTGAATTAGCTGCCTTTCCTCTCCCTAGAGGCTACTCTCCCTCTTCACACAAAATCTGAGCCTGAGATAAATGATGGCAAAAAGACATGACACTGGCACTGGTCTATACAACTCTTATCCCATTTAATTGTTCTGCATAGCCCTAGACCTCCTAGGAGGAGGGGGAAACCACTTGAACATTTCCTGCCAGGCAGGTATACACTGCATATTGCTCTCCCTCTCATCTCCCCAGCATCTTAGAAAGCTGAAGTACACCTAAGTCAATTTCCCCAGCACCACTTTGTCCAGCAGTACCAACTCTCTGGGAGGTCCTTCTGGAGCCAAGTGGGTCCTTAGACTAGGGGCTCAACCCTCTTATGTCCAGTAAAGCCCCAGGACCACCTAGCCCTAGGGGAGATCTTCAGAGACCTATAAGGGCCTGAGTCTGAGCACGGCGGAGCCACTGATTCTCCCTACACATCAGCTCTGGTGTGGAATGAAGGACACTGCCAGTCTAGAAGTCTCAGATACACCCAGCCAAGGTGGGAATGAATGTAGAGGCCTGAATACCCTGGGTAGCCACTGCATGGGAAAATGCCAGTATGGGAGGACCGGTGCGCTCCTCTTCCCTGGAGGTCCTTCTTAGAGCTAAGAATCAAGAAAAGAACTCACGTTCACTTCCCTCTTCTTGCTGTCCCTAGAAGTACCTAAAAATATTTTTTTTTTTTAAAGGAGAGGCTTAAAGACTGTAGGCCTCCCCTTAACCCTCACAGCTCATTTTGACACTTTGCCCCAGTACATGCCCTAAACAGACAGGAGCCACTGCATCTTTAGTCCTGTTCTCTCTTGGTCTTTATTTGATATGACAAAATATAGTTTCAGGAAGAACCCCGGAGTCAATAAATAGTTGGGCAAGAGCGATGGAGCAGGAGGGAAAGAAAATCATGGCACGAACTGTGGGATGGCATGGAGCCTCTAGGATCACTTGCTGGGGTCCTGTGGCAGGAAACCCCAATAGCTGAGCTAGCTAGGGGGTTGGGGCTGTGGACCTGAGAGGGCATGCAGCAGGCTCGGATTGGGTAGGCTCCCAGTCTTTTTTTTTTTTTTTTTTTTTTCCC
>NW_025999960.1:19417707-19418929 GCF_001458135.2 Marmota marmota marmota | reverse complement strand
CGGATGGGTAGGCTCCCAGTCGATTTTTTTTTTTTTTTTTTCCCGGGAAGAGGTTTGGAGGGGGATAGGGCAACCAAGAGGACCCTAAGGCCATGTTCAGTCATCTCCCCCTTTCATATGCAAATCATTAATAAGTGAAGACCGAGTTTAGTCGCTATAAGGAATCGCCCCGAATCTGGCAAGAGACTGCCAGGCATAAGCACTCTCACACCAGCTTGCAGCCGCCTGGCCCGCCTAACAAGGAACAAAGGAAAGCTCAAGGCCGGAGGTCGGGTCGAGGGTCCTGTGGCCGGGCCCACCTTAACTCAGGCGGGCCACTCTGGGGCAAAGAGCTGAAGAAGCCGCCCAGGCTGAGGTTTGTTCAGCACCAGCCTGCGGTGTGCCGCAGCCCTCTGGGGAGGCCCTGCAGAGTTTGCCCTGGGCCCTGAATGTCCAGCTAAGCTGAGCTCTGAGCTGAGCTGAGCTGAGGGGAGATGGGGCAGTGCCGGCAGCCTGGCAGGAACCCTGGGTTGGTGGGGATACAGAATGCCAAGGAAAAAGCGCTTGTCTGTGAGGCCCGGGAGCCAGTGCTCCAGCCCCTGACCCACCCAAAAATATAGAGAGAAAATCGAAAGAAAAGGCGCGAGGAACCCAAGCCGGCTGGGGTGATCTCTGCGGGCCTCCCCACTGCCTCTAAAGAGCCTCTTTGCTTTTCATTTTGGAATCTTTCTTCCACTTCATCCTGCGGTTCTGGAACCAGATCTTGATCTGTCTCTCGTTGAGACACAAGTTGTTGGCGATCTCTATGCGCCTGCGGCGAGTGAGGTAGCGGTTAAAGTGGAATTCTTTCTCGAGTTCCAGAGTCTGGTAGCGCGTGTAACTGGTTCGGGACCGCTTGCCGTCCGTTTCTGGAACATAAATCCCCCCAAGCCAGGAAGGGGTGAATAGCGTGCAGCGCCCCAGCGTCCCATCCCAACCCCAGGCCCCCACCCGCGGCCGGAGGGAGAGGAGGCGAGAACCGCAAGATAGGCCCGGTGGGCCGCAGGCGGGCCGACCCAGCCCAACCTAGCCCTGGGAGAGGCGCCTCCGCCCAGGCAGGAAACTTTCCACCGCAGCCTTCACTCAGCAGTCGGAGGGGCTGAGGGGGGGTGGGGGGAAGAGGGAGACCCAGGCTCGGACCGAACAATAAGCACCCTCGAGATCCGGGCACCGGGGACCCCCCTCCCGCCCCTCCCGAGTCGCT
>NW_025999960.1:19392095-19416570 GCF_001458135.2 Marmota marmota marmota | reverse complement strand
GGGAGGGAGGGAGGGAGCCGCGGGGGGATCCCCGCTCTGGAGCCCCGCGCTCCTCACCCTTCAGATCCCTCTATTTTTTTAACTCCCTCCCTCTCCCCCAAAAATTGAATATTGCCTTTTATACACGTTTTGTTCCTATGATCCAATTATGTCGTCGTAAATTTGGGCGCACACAGCCTCTAAGCCTTTTAGTGGACAGTTTTACGAGCCATTGATGCCTGGATCGTAAAATTTATGGCCGCAGGTTTTTTTTCTTTATTTGCCCCGCATGGCCTATAAAACCCAGGCGGACCCGAGCGCGCAAAATGAAGTCCTAAAGTTTACCGTGGCTCATGTGCAGTTTGGTCATCCACGGGTAAATCTGTGGCGGGGCCGGTGGCTGGCTCAGTCCGGCGGGTTGCCCTGTCTGCGCCTGCTCCTCTTTGATCTCCCCACTGCTCTTAGCTCGCTCCTCCAGCGCCGGGCGAGCTGCCTTCTGACTGTACATCCCGGGGTTCAGAGGAGCCGCTTCGTCTCTGCCCAGAGCGTGTCCCGGAGCGGCCGCGGCGCTGCAGGCGGGGCGGTCGGGGTGAGCCCGGGGGTTGGCAGCCATGTCTACCCCGTGGAGAGAGTTGGAAGGCGCAGGCGGTGGGAAAGTGATGCTTAAGTCCAATCCGCCGTAGCAGTACCTGGATGCCTGCACCTCTGAGGCCGATCCATAGTTCCCACAAGTTTGCATGTTATAGGCAGGGATATTGGGGCTCTGCTTATAGAATGAATTGGCTACGTAGGAGCTCATGGCGGGGAGGGCCCAAAAAAAAATTTCTGCACCCTTTTTGATTAAGGGTGATTTGTGACTCTTTGAAGTTGAGGGGTTTTTTGTTCTCCAAAGTGCACAATTTATAGGTGGAGATATCTCTTTCTTTATCCTATGCGCTCTTCCCAAATAAGGGAGCCTTAAATAGAGTCACGTGACTCGAACGGCCACTCATAAATTTGGCTTGATGACCTCCGGGAGGTTAGTGATGGAAGCCGGCGAAACGCATCTTGATATGTTGGCAAAGCCCAAGCAAGGGGGAGAGGGAGTGAGAGAGAGAAAGAGAGAGAAGGGGGGAGAAGGGAAAAAAAAGGTTCTTGGAATTGGGGGGTAGCCGTGACAACGAGCCCACAGCGACACCTGGTGTCTACATGGAAGAATTGCATCCTGAAGCTCTGGTCGCCTTCTGGCAGCTGGATTTTTCTACCCTGTGGAGAAGCTGGTTGTAGCTGCAACAAATCCCTGAGCTGGCCTTTTAAATTCTATTTAAATTTGAGAAAAGATAAGGTCCCATTTAAGATATACAGAGGTGCCTTTTTAATAAATAGTCCCATTCTCCTTTCCTCCAGGGCCTTCCAAACTTTAAAAATGGATGAGGAAAGGGGAATTCAGGTAGTGTGGCTGGTTCCTGCCTAGGTTGGAGAACCAAGGGGGCTTATCTCAAGTTTCCTAAACCAAAGGTCGAGGTCCCTTGCCTCCAAGGCCCCAAGGCCCCAAGGCCCCAGTACTACTGAGGAGGTACCTATAAATATGGGAAAGTAGACTCCTTGGGAAAGGTGGACAGAATTCCCAAGAGGAAGGGTCCTGGATGGGCAAAACTAGACAGGAAGGTCATGAGGCTGAGAGTTCTGGAAATTCTCTGGAATGAACCTGGAAATAAGATGGTAGATAGACTTGGGTAGACCTCATCATGCCAGGGACCCCAAAGTGACAATAAGGCAGTTTTCAAATGTGTCCCTGTGTGTGTATGTAGAACCGGACACAAATGGGTGGGAGGACTTTTCCCTGTGTGTGATCCTCATGCACTACTCATGCCAGATATTTTAGAAAGAAAATAGATGCTACTAGAGAGCATGGAGAGGCAAAATTCAAGCCTCCACAATTATTATCTAAGCAAAGAGATCTTTCCTTTGGTGCTTTTCCAGGCTTTCCAGGAACCTGAATCCAGAAGGCCCACAGGAGAGCAATTCCTTAGCTCTTCAGAGGCATGGAGAGGACCTGGCTGAGGGGGCTGGCAGAGCAGATGCCTGGGCAACATTGGCAGCCTTTGGCCAAGGTCTCTGCAGCCCTTCTGCCCCTTCCTCTCCTCTCCTAGTCCCAAGTCTTACTCTTTCCTGCTTGCTCTTTCTCCCCAGGAAATCTCCGCCTCTGTCAGGAGAAGCCCCCCTTCCCGCAGGCGGAGGCGCTGGCGGGGATTTGGAGAATCTGGAATACTCTGGTGGATTTTTTTTCTCTTCAGGAGACCCCCCTCCCGACCCCAAATACACACCACCTCTCCACTAGGCCCACTCAGGTTTTTCTGACTGGGCTTGGGGAGAGAAGGCTGGAGCTGAGAAATGGTTAGGGTCCTGCTGCGCCCCTCACCCGCCAGGTTTGAGAGAAGGAGGAAGGAACCAGACAAGCTGGGGCGGTAAAGAAGGAGGAATTTTGTTCCGGCCACTTCAGGAGTCCCAGCACAGGCGAGAGCTCAGTTTCCAGGCTTTCTCTTTCGGGATGTCCTTGAGTCGTTCAGTCCCGGCCGAAGGACTCCAATCCAGCGGTCTGGTCTTCTGGTTCTCCTAGACTCTCCGCCTCCGCCACGTTTCCCAACAGCGGGCCTGGTTTGGGCCGGGGACTTGCTGCCGAGCGTCCCCCTCCCCACGGTCCTGGGAGTGGTGGGGAGGAGACCCTGGTGCCTGGAAAATGCTTCTCTTCTAGCCTTTAGGGCTAGGGGTTCAGACGCCGAGGACCCCATGCTACCACAGGCAGGAAAGAAAGGCCTGTGTGGGGCTTGGAGCCCAACCCTACTAACCCGGGCTCCTCCACCCCCACCCCCACCGAAATCCTAAACGGCTTTTTTTTTTTTTTTTAATGGGTGTGTGTCGGTTCGCGTGGGGAGCCCTGAGAGACTTCCCATCCCGCCCAGCGCGGTCACGAGGAGAATTCGGAGGCCGGGACTCGGCGCCCAGCTCCCGAAGAAGGCGAATGCAGAGGACTGGGGGCTTGCAGGCGGCGGGCAGACGCGGGAGTGCTTGGAGCCTGCTCCAAGCCGGCGGCTGAGCGAATTAACAGAAACGCAGATATAAACTTTTAAAAATAATATGTTTTATTAAATATTCGAGAACGGATCCAGAGGTCGGATTTATACAGGAGGGTAACACGAGGGGATTTATTTATTTATTTTCTCCTACTGGCTAAACAAATGTCGTTCACTTTTTTTCTTTTTTTTGTAATTTTCCCTCTTTTTCTCCTTTTTTTTTTTTTAAATGAGATCGGAACACTGAGGGTTCTAAACATAAATATAAATACAGAGACCACAAATACAGCTAAAAATATTCACACAGAAACGGTCACAGTTTGTAATATGCCATAATGACCCCCAGGAATATTTAAATACAATTTGCCTGGGCTGGGCATTTGCTGGGGCAGAGGGGCCGGACAGGGATTGCGGGGAGGCCCTGGGGGTTGCTGTGGGGCCCAGGCGCGCCCTCCTTGGGCCTCCGGCTCTCCCGGGCTGCCAGGCCGGGCCCTAAGGCCCGGGAACAGAGGCCCCAGGCCCGCGAGCCCGCTCTGGGCGCGGGGGCGGGGGTGGGGGACGTCAAGCGACTGGTGGGGGGAGTCAAGTCCTCATGTGGAGGGAGATCTGTGGAGTCTGAAGCAAGGCTCAGGGCTGAGAGCCCCCAAGGCCTGGGCGGGGAAAGGGGCCTGCAGACAAGCCGAGAAGGAGCTAGCGAGGGAGCTAGGAGGAGGAGGCCAATGGTGAAGAGTTGTGCGGTGAGGGAGGGGGTCCAGACTGACTTTCAGGTCCACGTTTGACCCTAATTTTGCTTTAGAGAGTCAAAACACATCAATTGTGCCAGTGATAAATACAGAGTGTGTGATTAGGGGAGAGTTGGGGTGAGCAAAGGGAGAAGGAAAGAGAGGGGTGGCAAGGACAGTCCTGGTCACTCTTTCTGCTTCTCCTCTTCTGTCTCTTCCCGCTTTTCCTCTTTTCCGCCCAGGCTGTCAGCTGCGGCCCCTCCGCCGCCCCCTGAGAGCGTGGACGTGAGATTAGATTCTTTTTTCCACTTCATCCTGCGATTCTGGAACCAGATTTTGATCTGCCGCTCGGTCAGGCAGAGCGCATTGGCGATCTCGATGCGCCGGCGCCGCGTTAGGTAGCGGTTGAAGTGAAATTCCTTCTCCAGTTCCAGGGTCTGGTACCGCGAGTAGATCTGGCGGCCGCGCCTCCGGTCTGCTCCATAGCCGACCCCTAGAGATCCGGGCACAAAACACACTAAAAACAATCAGCAAGGCGTCCTCTGCAGACGATTCCCCCTAGCAAAGTCCTGAGCCTCCCAACTTGGCCTGCAGCTCGCGACCTCTCTAGGTCTAGTCTTCTGCCTTTTGCCCTGCCCCACCCCCACTGGGGGTACAGCCTAGGGCCCCAACTTCATTCAGTCCTCCCATAGGGTAGGAGATGTGTGTCCCAAAGAAAGGTGGGGGGCGGGGCAAAAACCAGGCAGAAAGCTGCCAGTCTAAAATCTGAATTTTGAAAAATCTCAAATACTGGGGATAAGGGCCCCATTTCTCAAGGACTGGGCTCCACACCTCCTAAGCACCCTAGCTCCTTAAAAACTTCTCCCCACTTTTCTGTCCTCCCCTTTCCCCCTCCCTTCTCCTCAGCCTAACTCGACTTTGGGGCTCCCCCACCACTGCCCCTTTCCTCTCATCCCCTGTTCCTTCCCCCCTCAGCTCTCCTTGAAGCCCTCCAATCCACCAGGGGCTGAGGGGGCCTGGCCCCTGTGAGCCAGCTCGGGAGGCAAGCAGAGGGGGCAGAAGAGGGGGCCCTGTCTCGGCGTCGGAGAGGAGACGAGCGTGATTGTTTTTATGGGGCCATAAAAAACTCTCTCCGCCCGTTCTTCTAGGGAAGCCGGTCATAAAGCCAGTTCAGTTTATTTAATTTATATCTCGGAGCTGTAAAACTCACCACTGTGCGAATTCATTCGCTGCATCCAGGGGTAAATCTGGATACTGGCTTTCTGGTCCTGGGGCGCAGTCCTGCCCTGCTCAGAACTAAAATCCTGAGCGATTGAGGTCTGTGTGTTATGTCCTAAGGTGTTTTGTCTGCAGTTTGAGAGCATGTCTTTCTCCTGGTAAAAGGAATTAGATCCATAGTCATACGGCCCCCGGCTGGAACTGAACACGACATTCTCCTGTGGCGAATAAAAGGGAGTCGAGTAGATCCGGTTCTGGGCAACGGCTGCTCCATAGGTCGAGAAATGCCTCACTGGATCATAGGCGGTGGAATTGAGGGCGACGTTAGGGAGGACGTCCTGGCCCCCGGCGAGGTGGCAGGATAAGGAAGGGTTAGTGAAGTAGGAATTCATCCCTTTGCCTTTACCTGGTCGGGCTATGATTTCTTTAATATTTATTTCTGTCTCCAGTTTGTACTCGGAACTAGATGGTTATAGGGACGGCTCCAATCCAGGACAGACAAAATGACAAAGTCAGCTGACCCCCTTCCAGCCAATCGCAAGCCAGATGTCAAGAAGGGGGAAAAAAATCGCTTCTGCTTCTGTTGATTCCCTAGTTGAGACTAAGTGTGTGATTTGAAAGTAAGACTTGGATTTCTTTTTAAAAAATATTTATGTGGAGAACTGGTTTGGGGGTGAAGCAGGGGGTGTATTTTCATAAACAGGACCTTAGGACCCAGGGAAGGAGAGATGTACTCCCAGGAAATCTCTCAGACCCAGATAACTTTGCTCTGCTGTGGCCAGAGCCTGGGCCAGAGAAATCTCTGTATTTTCAACCTGATTTCATCTTTTATATCTTCCCCCTTCTAAAATTACATTCTGTTTTCTTCATGGGAGGAATTCCCTCCCAGCTCAGAGAAGGCTCTCAGAAACCCTACAAGAAATCTTGGTTGACACTCCATGGGGTGAGTCTCCATCACTAAACTGCTATATTTTTGTCCAATAATTTTAAAAAATCAAAAGGAAAAAGGGATTTCATAAAACATGGTTCCCAGAGGAAAGAGAGAGTGGCTGAGAGTCTTGGGTTAGAGGAATGTGGGGAGCAATTAGGTTTAAAGAGGTGAGACTGAGATTGCAGGGTACAGTGACTGAGCTTAAGTTGGCAAAGGAAGCACGCATCTGTTCTCCTCTGTCTCCTATCCCCCTTCTGCCTCCTCCACAGGACCCTTTCTGAGGAAATACTAGCAACATTTTTTGCTTAAAATGGAAAATGTATAAAAATACAATAGGAAAAGGAGATAAAGAAGTTAAAAAGTGGGAGAGATGAGAGAAGGGAAGAGAAGAAAGAAAACTCCCGAGTCTTCTTTCTAGAGACATCAACTCCTGTTTATGTTGGTGAGAATTTATGATTTGAAGCCAGCGAGGGCCGGTGGGGTAATTCACACAGGATCCAGTCTGGAAGAGGAGAGAAGACTGGTGGGGCTCTGATGAACAGTTAGCTTCTTGAAGCTCAAGCCCCTGCACAAGTCAGAAACCCCTACCCGCTCCGGATTCACTGCCCTGCCACGGGAGGCGCCCCTGGACCTGAGTTCTGATGCCTGAGGATTCTAGCAAAGAGGTCCTGGGGAACTCTTTCCCAAGTGCCAGTCACCCCAGACTCTCAGCAGGCTTTCCCTCCTTTTTCTCCCCAAAACTTGGAGCTGAGAGGAAGAAAGAGATGGTTAGAAAAAATGCAGCTGGGTCAGAGGCTTGAGACAGCCGCAGTTGGCAAACTGAAACTACGAAGGTGTGCAGAAGGGGGTTTGCCCCTTTTTAATTCAAACCTAATTTGATATCGCGACATAGGCTAAAATTGCTTTCAGTTGACAAAAAAGTGGGTGGTGGGCGTATGCAGGAATCAGTGAAAGCTTATATTTTCCCCCTCACTTTTTTTTTGGGGGGGGGGGCGGTAACTGGCTATAACAAGAACCCGGATGTCGCCGGATTTTATGATCTTTTCCTTCTGTGTAACAAAGCGAAGTAATCAATGGGTAGCAATAAAGCCATAAACGGGACTACGCTGGGAAAAAAAACTCATTTATTCATCTTCTGTAACGCTAAGGTTTCCCTGGAGTGTCGCTAGGGGGGAAAAATAAAGTTTCAAACCCAAAAGCAGACAGTGTATAGGAGCTGGTGCAGACAACATGTTAGTTAATACATGAACCTCGTTAGGGGGTTGAAGAGTCTTCCTACAAGACGATTTGTGTTGGCTGTAAAAAATATCCAGACCCCATCCTTCAGAAAGGAAGGAAATTGGTTGGCATTTAGAAGGGTGGGTAGGGGAAAGATCCCCATAATTATAGAGGTTTCTCCCTTTAGACTACACTTTCTTCTTCCCAAGGAGAGGAAGGTGAAAGGATAGAGGAGGATGCTCACATTAAGAAAGGAATTTTAAGAGGAAGTTATCTCATTGTGGGGTGATATGGCAGGTACACATAGACACGAGTGTGAGTTACTTTTTTTTTTTTTTCCCTTGAATCCAGCTGTCCTCGAATTCATGGCATGCCTGGGCAGAGGTTTCCAACAGCTGGCTGGGGCTCCAATTTCCCTGGAGGGCAAGAGGTAGGGAGGAGAGAGAACAAGGGGAGGGGGTACCCTAGAGCTGGAATAGGAAACAAGTCAGCACCCCTGGATGCAAGTAGCCTCTTTCAGATTTGCCAGCCTCCTTTCTGCCCTGAGGGTAGCGGTGTAACAAGTAGAAGAGGCTGGAAGAAAGAGTAAATCCCCCCCCCCCAATTTCAAAGCAAGATTGTTAGAGGGATAAATCATGTCAGTGATATTTCCTTCAAGATATTAAATTGTTGCAATGTACAACAAATTGAATGATGGAAGATAGGATGTCTTAATGAGGTTTCGCTTTCAATGAGTGTTGATTTTTCTATGTATTTTAAGACCTCTTGTATGGATGGGTGGGAGGGAGGGAGCTGGAAAGAAAGAAGGGGCTTCTTGGGGAAGCACTGCTACAGCCCCCCAGCAAAGATGCTTAAGTTTCCTTGAGCCTCTCCTTAAGCAGTTCTGGAGAGGAAAGGGACCCCAAAGTTGGGGAGATTCTCTTTTGGGGCCTAAAGTCGGTGGGCTTGGGGGGTGGTGATCTGAGGAACAGAAAGTAAGTCTCAGGCCCTGAAAGTTAAGTGTTTTATTACATCCCTAAACAGAGGGCAGAGACTGAAAGGTCTCGCGGATTTATAATGAACAGAAACCAGCTGCTGGGGAAAAAAAAAAGGCAGAAATGCTGGAGGGGGGAGAAAAAGGGAAGCAGAAATACAAATACATTCCCCCACTGCTTAAAGACTGGAGGCAAAAATAATTTCCAACACAGTTTATTCCTCCATCACCTTCCGATTCTGAGAAAAGAAGCCTCCTTCTTTCAGTTAGATCTTTAATTATGCAGCTGAAAATTGCTGGAAGGATTCGCTCCAAGGGGGTAGAGTAGGTCAGATTAGCTCGATCTTCCCTACATTGGATTATATTTTCCTTTTCCCATTTCATGTTAATTTTATTTTTTGGCAAAAGCATGGCTATCTGGAGGGGAAGAAACTGGAGCTTGGATTTTTCTAAATATATTTATATTTTCCTGTTAAATTTGTCTGAAAACAATTATGGAAACTCATCAGCAGAAGCAAGAACAGATGTTTTATTAAAACTGCAGTTGAGCTCTGTAAATATGCACAAGTCTTGGGAAGGAGGGAGCAAGCAAACTCATTCTTTGTTTCTATAAAACAAGCCTAGAGAAATCAGAGAACACCTCCCATTAGACCGGCAGGTTTAGGAGCTTCTCCGGCCCCTCAGCTTTTAGAATTAGCTATTCAGAAGGGGCTTGGTGTCAAAAGCAGTTTTTTTGCTCTCAGAGCTGTAATTAGTGGATTCAAAGACAGAATTCAAAAAGGCAGAAAAGGAATGAAGGGGGAAAGTTGGCACTCCATGCTCCAGTCTTCCCCCTCCCCAATCCAAAACACATGCTTTCGGTGAGTACTAATTATAGGAGAGGAATTTACTGCTGGCGCCTTGGGCCTGAGTGGGGTGCAGTCACCGGCCTGGACTACCCAAGGCTAAGGGTCACCTTGGAGCTGGGCATTTGGGGGTTTCCTAGGGTGCCTTAAGTCACTCCTATTTGAGCCCTGTCCCACTGTAGGCCAGGGAAAGGCTGGTAGCTCCCTTGATGGAACTGGGGAAAGAGTGGTGGGACTGCCCCCACCCAGGGCCTAAAGAGGTTCATGGGCAGGCCTTGCTCTGCCTGCCTTTTCTGTCCACTGTACTCTGGGAAATAGATTAATTTCTGGTGGAGGGACACGTGAAATGAACACGATGAGATCTGGAATTTTTATTTGGGGAGAATCTTTTCCAAAGGTCCTCCTTAGTTTGTGTTCTGCAGGGCTCCTCTCTCTCTCCCCAGATCCCCCAACTATGTCAGGATGTTTGTGACTCACCCACACTCATACACAGATACAACACAGCCCATTTCTGGCTGCCAGCACCACCAATTAGAGCTTGGTGCCTCCGAAAGCTGCTCAAGGACCCCAACACTGGAGCCACAGGACTCAGCACTCCCTTGGCCTGGGTGCTTGGCTGCCTGGAAGCTACTACAGCTGCCAGACCCTACTCTTCCACCACTCCTAATTCTAGTTTTCCAGAGCCAGAGAAGAGCGGTTGCCCCGCCGGCCCCTTTTGTGCCACTGGGCGAGGGCTGAAATCCCTCTTACAGAGAAAGCCGTTTCAACAATTGCTCAGCTCACCTCACAATCGAACTATTTGGTTAAGGCTTTGCTGTTCTGGAGTGACTGCTCAGCTGGCCCCAGTAGCATGTGATTAGATTTTTTTTATTTAAAAATTTAAAAAATAAACCCTACTCAAATGCTTAATGTTTGGTGTGCAAGCTCCTTTGATCTCCGTAGAACCCTGAATAAAAGGATTGCAAAGAGAGCTTCCAAATCTGTCAGAGAACCTGAAGGAGGAGACTGGTCTCTTAGGGGACACCAAAGCAAACTCATCCAAGGTGTTCCCAGTTTCTCATAGATATTGTAGTTTTCTGAGCACATAGCCCCTCCATACACACACTGCATTCCAAAAAGGAACACTCTCCTTTGTAAGTTCAGGCTTGGAGGCTCTTGGAGAAAAATGAAATTCGACACACCCAACCTGGAAATGGATCCCATTTGTAGGTGCTGATATTCTAGGAATAGGGTTCAAGCTGGCCAGCTAAAGGGAGTTGGGGGTCAGCAGGGAGTGGGGGAAGGGTCCAGATGAGGCATGTCAAGCTTCTGAGAACCGCCTCAAACACTGCCGAGGCCTGTGTTGGTGACTACTCTTCTGAGGACTTAGACTGCCTGAGCTGTTTTTGCTTTATTGTAATTCAACAGAGAAGAAAGGTGTATGGAGGGGCTCTGCTAACTTAAGTCATATTTCCTTTCCTCCCTCTCTCTTTCCATATTTCTGCCTGGCCTTTCTTTATTGGCACCCCACTTGCTGCTGCTGCCATCAGCAGATAAGCCCCACACACACACTGGTGTTTGTCTGGCCTTTCAACTTACTTTTCTGGCTTATAGTTAGAAACTAAAATAGGTCCCAAACATCTCTGCCCTATCACACTCAGTTCTGAGCCCCCTTCCGGTTCCATCTGGAAAAAATCATTTCTGGCTTTTTGGGGCCTGGCCCTCAAGCCTCTCACCTTTATCATAAGCAGCTGAATATCAGCTGAGGAAGGGGCTTGGGGGACTTAGCATCTCAGTCCCATTGGGAATGGGGAGGGAGCTCAGATGCTTAGGGACATTTCAGGAGCAAGTGTCCCAGCTCGGCCCAGGAATAAAAATTTAAATCCTGAATATTCAGAATATTTTAGGGCCTCAAGAGGGTGTCAGACAAAGAGGGAGGGGCAATAGGGGGTGTGCTGCTCTGTGCCAGCTCAAAGGAGCCCCAACTTCTGGTTTCTCTTATGCCTCTCAACATCCAAGCTTTGCTTTGACCCATTTTGGAGGTTTATGAGAGTTGCAAAATTCAAGAACTAGGCACTTATGACATCACAGTGAATTGTCATGTGGAAATTGTAAATGTCATAAAAGTTATGTACAACAGGATTTTTATGTGTGGGTGCCCAATCTCCCCTCACTTTTCTTCCTTTCCTCCTCTTATTCCCTGGTCTAACTTCTCCTGCTTGAAAATAAAATATTATTATGTTCTGGAACAATAAGCCAACAATAAAACATCACCCTCTTTTCCCTATAAATAATTTTATCCTTTATTGTTTGCAGTTTGAAAGAACCATTTAATATGCGTTGGTGAAAAGAGGGAGAGAGATGAGGAGGGGGATTAATTTCAGAAACAAGAATATTACTTACTTCCATGATACTCTTTTAGATTTGATAGCCAGGAGCAAAATTAAAGGCGAACAGCAGCCTCTCCTACTCTACACCTGGCGGGATTGGAGATTTATAGGATCTTTAGCAAAGGGGCAATTTAATTTTGTAGGATTTGCTTAAATTCACTGCTATTTTGGGGGGCTGAGGAGAACGAAGTGGGAAAAATGATATGCTTTGTCTAGCTTTACAAATCTACCAACATTACCCTGATTTAAAAACCCAACAACCTGTGTCTCAGGGAAACTCCTGCAGAAAAGAATGGAGGAGTGCAGCGAGGGGAGCCCAACTTTCTTAATGACTGTGCCCCCCCTAGCCAAGAGGTTACCAGGGGGAAGGAAGAAATGCTAGCTGGAGGCAAAAGAAGGGCTGCTTGTGAGTCTCTGCCACCAGGACACCCGGAGGTTTATGGTGTCCCCATAATTCCCTGACCCTTTAAACAGCTGCCCTATTTTAGAACAATTTCTGCTTCCTCCCCTCCGAAAGGCAGGATGAGGGAGAGTGTTAGGGTGGGAGAAGGGTGTTGGAAAGGGGAGGGAGTTTGGGTTAGTGCTGCACTTTGTTCTTCTAGGCGAATCTGCTGGTTTGGCGGGTTTCTGACGCAGGGTGGCAGCAGACAAAACAAGTAAACAACTCACAGACACAATAAACAGGGGCGGCTGCAGCGCCGTGGCAGAGGACATGGGCTGGGTGAGGGGCACGGTCCTGGGGTAATGTCACCCCAGCGCCCCAGGTGGCCAAGGCTCAAAAGCCTGAGTCTGCCTGCAATAAGTGTGGAAGGAAGGTGGAAAAATAGCTGCTGTGGGCCTCCGGCACAGCAAGTCTAGACAGGAGATTCTTGGGAGGAACCTGAGTGCCTTGGGAGTAGCAGAAAACCCCTCCAGCCCTGCTCCTGTTCTTACTTTCTTTTATAGGGCTTTCTACTGACATTTTTATTTCCCTCTGCCCTTGTCTTTTCGTGGCCCCAGAAGCTGGAAAGGCTGGAAAGGAGGCAGATTAATTCCCAGTAGCGGCCCATGCTGAGTGCTCCAGGCCCGAAGGCGGCAGGGCCCAGTTTCCACTCCTGAAAGTCTCCATCGGCCTTCTTTCTTAGCCTGGCTTTGCTTTGGTCCAGGCTGCAGTCAGGATTAAAATGCAATCCCACCAGTAACCAGATCTGCACAGACAGGGGACCTTAACTCTTAATTGGGCCCCTTACACAGTCAAATCTGGGGTAGGGTGGTGGGGTGAGTGGACAGAATAAGCAGAGGGAGGGAGAGATGGTCACAGAACCCCTAACCCTTCTGGTTAGCCTTCTACACCAGCCTCTCCAAGCACCCTGGTCTGGTTGGCAGTCACCCCAGACCACTGCCCCGAGTCACCTCATTAACTACTCCAATCCCTTCACTGCCCCAATGAGGCTTCTGGCAGCCAGACTCCAGTTCTGACTGCTGGGAACTGCTCAGAGGCCCACAATACCCCCACAAAACGCCCCAGAGACCTCACTTTCAAGATGACTGGGTTCCCTTGTAACAAAGTCTGTCAATTGGAGGAGTATGCGGGAAGGTGAGGAAGGAAAACAGAAGGGATTTAGTATTTCCCCAGTCCAGCTGCACAGACAGCAAAAGCAGTAAAGTCTGAGAAAGCTCCTGTAGCATCCGTTGGTTACTGGACCCGCATACTCCGATTCCAGAGCACACATATTTCCAGCAAAACAGCAGAGAGGGCCTCCTTGGTACACCAGATGCTTCCATGAGCCCACTCTCATCTAGTGGGGGCTAACAAAATTTTGCACGCACATAAAACGGAGTTTGAGCGAATATAGGCATGGTAATATACAATTAACCACCAAGGAAATATGAGACTGCATATATTCATGCATAAGTCTGAGTCTGTACATTTGAGCCTGTATATACTAAATGCATAAAGTCACCACGGCTGGTTTCAGAACACAACATTCAACCAAACAAGGTTGCCTTCTCCAAACAAGGTCGCATTCTCCGTGGGGATCACAACTGACAGACCAAGGAGAGAAAGTGTTTGCTCTGCCCATTTCTCCTTAGCTAGGAACCCTGAATGTAACACAGAGGATGTGATTGCTGAACTAACAAAGCCCCAGAAGGGGCAGGCCTGAGGGTGCCCAAAGGGTGGGTTCAGAGGAGAATGGGATGCTGGGGCCCTGGGCTCTGGGAAAAGTTGCCAGGCCCTGATCCTGTTTCTGCCCAGCCTCAGCACTAGGTTTGCAGAGTTCTTTTGCCAGATTCTATTATCAGCCACTATGGCTATTATTAGATAATCACAGAAGAGATCTCCTGCAGTGAGGACCACATCCACAGAGAATTTGGCCTGCCAAGAGCTGAGGGCTGCCACTGGGGGATCCCCTGGTGCTTTCCATTTGAGCACCAGAGAGGAAAAGAAAGAAGGGGAAGAAAAAACGAAAGTAACTGGGAAGCAGAGGACTAGCTTCTGGTTTCTCCCCTAGCCAGACCGGAAAATTGAAAAACCAGGGCCAGTGCCTGCTGCCCTGCTATCTCTGCATCCCTCTATTTCTAGGGGTGAAGGGCATAGGTAAAGTGGGGGCCTGCAGAACCCTAGCAAGGAAGAGACAGTAAATCGATAAACACATATAAGGATACCTCAGGATAGTGCTGTTAACCTGTCAACCTTGCATCCTAGCACCCCGAAATCTCGCTGTTAGCACATTCAACTAGATCCCTGTAGGCCTAATGAAATACCCCTGCTTTGCTCAGGACCGCCCCTCTGATGGGAGGGGGGGTCCCGCTAATATCCCAGGTGAATAACCACTGGCCTGAATAGCCTTCTCCCGAAACGCTTTTCTTTCTGTGATAACAAAGGAGATTTGTGCCCCCCACCCCCCAACGTCAGTGCGGCCATCCACAGAGGCCAGGGGCGGACAAAATACAGGCGAAAGAGAAATAGAGGCCTCACCGGTCTGCGGTTCCCACAATACGCCAAGAGAAAGGCTCCCGTTTTCGGGCCTCCCGGGCCCCTCCACAGTCCCACTGTACTCCCCTTGCCCTTTTCAGGTCCCACAGACTCGAGTCCCAGCCGGCCACTGCCTGGTTCCCCGGGCGCCAGCCCCTGGGCAGTGCCTGCGCCGCGGGAGAGCGCGCGGCAGCCGGAGCAGGCGGCGGGCTGGGCCCATTTGGGAAGAGCCAAGCGCTTTTCTCGATCGTAAACAAGGAACGCGAAATTAGCCCCTCGGCAGACGCCTCTGCCGACACACCAGTCCTATTGGGGGTGGGGAGTGGGAAGGGGGAGAGAAAATGCCATTTCTTCCCCCGGGAGAATACCTCCGAGGCCTTTATGTCGACTGCGAAAGGGGAATTTTGGGGGGGCAGGAGAGGAAGGGAAAGGGATTGTGGGGGGAGGGGAGAGAAGATTCACCGTCAGCTAGGGCCCAAGGGGTCTGATTTGATTGTAGTCGAACCTTATTTTTTAACATTTTGATAAAAACAGGTTCCCTCCCCCTTCCTAACCCCCCCACCTCAGGCCACCGGTCAGGGTTTAACAGGAAATCGAGGAGCGCTCCCCTCCCCCCACGCGGGCTTGGCGCAAAATCCCAGTCGCGACCCTGGGAGAGAATGCGGGGGAGCATGTTGGCCCACATTGAAGGTGAGTCTGGCCCCCAGACTCTCGAACTTCGCCAGGAATACGTCCCCTCCCCAACTCTGGGGTGTGTCTGCTTGGTTGTGTAAGCATTTGCATATGCGTCCGGCTTTATAAACAGAAAGTCAACATATAGGGCTGCCTTGGACCCAGGCTGGGGAGCGGGGCGGGGTCATATATCACAGTGCAACACATTCAGGGCCACGTACATTTGGAAGAAATTAAGCCACTGTGTTATGAAACCATATGTGTCAGGTTAAGTCTACACAACATGCCATTAGCACCAATTATTAGGAAGATCCTGAGCGCCCAGGACTCTCCTGACCACCCTATTCTGACGCCGCTACCGCAAGATCCAACCATCCTCACTGCCTCCACAGCACCCAGGAGGCCCTGCCATCGAGGCCTGTCCAGTCCCCCCTCAGCTTAAGGCCTCCTGAATTCCGACCTCCGCCCGGGAAGGGGCAGATCCTAGCCTAGAGCAGCCATGTGGGGTGCGTGAGGCTGTTCAATGGGTACCCCGGTGGAATGGCGGCTGTTGGGGATGGAGGGCGCTGGCTCCCAGATTGGAACTCGGATAGGCCTCTTTCCTCCGAGCACAAGATGGCTTTTGAGTACTGCATCCCCAACCCCCACCCTCCACCCTCCACCCGCAGTGCAGGGCACCTCCCATCCTTCCATCCGCCAGGGTAGGGGCGGGAGCAGGGGGTGGGCAGACGTTCTCCCTTCTGCTGACGCGCACCAGCCACTAGCCTCCCCCTTAATTGCCAATTAACAGGCGCTGCCGCCCGCCTAGCAGCGCTCGCTTCCTGCTCTGCGGCCCAGCCCTGGGCCCACACTGCGCATGTGTGAGCTCTTTTGGTCGCTCTCGGCGGGAGGGAGGGGGCTGCTGGACAGGGAGGGGGCTCTGGAAAGTTTGTTTGGAGGTTGGGGGGGATATTTTGCTCTGGGGGCAATGGGCGCAGCCTACAGGTTCTCGCTCCTGCCCTGGAGTTTGAGCTTCTAGACCCCTCCGTTTCAGTCCCATTAGCCAAAGTAGGCAGATCTATAATAAACAGGTATAGACACAGTGGGCATTAGGCTGCCGGCGCCCTAGACCCCAGCTTGCGCCCCACAGGAGAAATTCTCGAGCCCCTGACCACCCTCAATTCCGGCGCACAGTGACATCAGGACAGCACATTTGCCCCTCTACCGGTTACCAGTATTCCAGTTTAACCCCATCTACTCCCCACTTTTTCTCCCCATAATTACCCACGCGCCCACCCTTCCGCCAGCCCCCTAGCCTCTCCAACCAAGACAAGCCGCTGCTGCCCTTATCTTAAAACCGCCACCCAGCTACGGACCATTAGTTACATATTTGAACCAATAAGAAAACACTTACCGGGCGCTGCTGTCACTCTCCCTCTTTCCCTCTCTCTCTGCCTCTCTCTCTCTCTCTCCCACTCTCTGTCTTTCTCGTCTTCCCTCATTCTGTGCCGCTGCCGAGCCTGTTTCAGCTCCACACACACACATATACTTTATATAAATTAAAATAAAAAAGAATAGTCCTGATTATCAAAAAGCCAAATAAAATTAAGGAGAGTTGCAGGAAGGGGTCAGGAGAGAAAGCCTAGGAGAGGGGAGGGGGAGAGGCATCTGCAGCTCCCTATCTCAACTCCTGCTCCTGCATTCCTCCTGCCCCTTGGGGGCCAGAGGGTCTGGGTAGGGAGAGGGAGATACCCTCAACTCCTGCCTCTCCCCTCTCATTACCGACCTCCCTAGGTGCCCCCACCTTCCGGCAACTCCACCTGGGAGGATAAAAATTAAATGGGGCGAAAATAATTATTAATCAGATTAATAAAAAAAAATACTGATAATGAAGGCAGCGCCCAGCGCAGGTTTCCCTGGCAATGGTTAGGCTCTTACAGGGAGGACTGTTCTGCGGAGCGCTCGGAACGGACAAACCACAATAAAAAGTTCACGTTCATGGATGGAATCCACATGACTTCTTGTGGCCAATCCAACTTGTGAGTCGATCGTAAACTTTTATTACTCAGCTGTAAATTTTCTGCAAACAACCGGGAATGCGATGCATTTGTGTAGCGTGTGCAAATGGGCGCCGCGGTCGCCATGTTTACCCAATTCTCTCGGAAAGGGAGCATCCCCCCCCCCACCCCCATCCCACCCCCACTCACCGCCCACTCCCCAAGGGCCCGCTGCTCCAGGCGAGTACAGAAAGAGCGGGGAGGGGATGCAGGGAGGAAAAAGGAAGGGTTCGAAGCTGGGGGTCTGCTGCCTCCTCCTGCTGTGCCGAGTTTTAATATTTTAATATTTTCCTTAATAAATGGAGGTAATAAGGTTGGATCTGGGGGAATCAAAGCTTCGCAAAGATTTGTAGCCTTGAGGCAGTGAGGGTTGGTAAGGGTAAGGAACTGAACAAGCATACCCTCCCTAACCTTACCATTTTTTCTAGGATGAGACCGACATCATTCCTACTGGGGTTCCCTCACAAACTCCCACTCCACCCCTGACAAGAACAGTAGTTCCCAGGCCACTGACAGTCTCCCAACCAAGCCTGCCCTGGATGTCCTCTAAAGAGCCTAGAGGGCTAGACCAGCCCTGGACAGTCTTAGGAAAGCAGCAGGAGAGGTGAGAGTTTGGGGCTTCAGAACTCTCAAAGTAACCCTTATCTCCATCTCCATGTCCATGTCTGAGACAGAATGACATTTCCCCCCAAGACCATCCCTAACATCTGGTCTCCTCATTTCCTAGGTCCTCAATAGCAGCTTAATCACAAACATTTTAGAGTTAACATCAAAATCAAAGCCTAAGATCTTGGTCCCCATTTCCTTTTTTTTTTTTTTTTTTTTTGAGGTGCAAAGCAAATTTAAGCCTTTTCAATTTTGTCAGTTTGCCCACACCCATCTGCCTTTTTCAGAAAAAAAAAAAAAAATCTGGTTCTGTATCCTAGCAGCTGGGAGGTGCTTCTGAGGCCTTGAAAGAGAAACATTTTACTGCCCTGAATTCTACCTTTGATACTAAAATTCCAAGCACCCATTTCTCCAGATCTCTAAATTTGGTGGTCGACCCTAATGTGGGAAATCCAGAATCAATTCCCCCATATAGACCAAATTCTGCTGCATTGCAGCCTAGCTACCTCTCTCCAATGACTGGAGATTTGAAGGCCAGCAGCTTTCCCCTTGGTCTAGCATGGAACTGACATGGGAATCTCAGTGGCTGGGTGTCCCCACCCCAACCAACAGGGAATCCTGCGTCCCTTCCTAAAGCTTCCCCCACAGTAAGCAAAGCAGTTCCCTCAGCCTCAGCCGGATGCAGAGACCTCGTTTCTTTTTACAAACCCACCCATAAATTTTATAACAGGTAGTTAAAAATTACGAGGAGGAAGCACTGGCCCGGCTTCTCACAATGGGCAGCCTGGAGAATGGGATAGCGCTGCGGGCAGTTCACAGGAAATTTTACCTCTAGTCTGTGGCACAACCTGTCCTGAGTTCTCTTTAATTGGGGCTGGGGGTAACTTTCCCAACCACCAGGCAGGCAGACGGTGGGGCATCTAATTTAAGGAAGATAAGACTGGGAGGCCAATCTCACCCTCCCACTAAAGGATCCCCCAAAAGGTCTTTCAGGGTGCTCACTAAATCCCGTGGTTCCCCTGATTTCTCCAAGGCCGCACCTCCCTTGGCTTCTGCAATAAGGTAGTGGGGAGGGAAAGAAAATGTCGAGAGAATTTTTTTTAATCCAGAGAAACGAATTTGCCCCCCAACTTAATAGCTACATTATCCTGTCTCTACTGTTGAGATTAGAATAATAAATTCAAGGCGAAATGAGCGAGATGCTTCAACTCAGCATTTTGAAAGATACTATTTTTCACAAATCACAAATAGCTTTCGGAAGCCACTTTGATTGGCTAATAAAAAAAGTAAAGAATGGGAGAAAGTCCTTTCTGCAGCAGCCGAATGGTCCCCGTTCCGGTAATGGGATGGCGGGAGCATTTGGGAGGACGCGTTTCTAAAGAGAGAGCATCCCGCTCGCAATTACGGTTCCCCCATAAAACGGGTTTTTACCTCCTTTTCTTTCCAAACGAGAAAACAGAGGCGGTGGGCAGGAGGAGTGGGGAACGAGTGCTGCATGAGGGGCCGGCTAGGGCTCCCGGGGTCTGACCCTCTAGTTGCCCGACTTTTTGAGTGAAACCGGGCGCCAGACACACCCCGCCCTCCGACGCGACAGGCTTGGGGCCACGGACGTTGCAGAACACAGAGCCAGGGATGAATGGGGCATTTGGTGTGGGGAAAATGCGGCAAGGCCCTTCGGAGTGACTTAATGCAGGGCTCATCCCGTTTGGCTACTGGGCCAGACATTTTTATTAATAACAATCATAATTCCACGTTTAAAAATGAAACAGCCCTCAGCCATCCCTGGGAGTACGGAGGGGACGCCTATGGGAAGGCCTGCGATCCGGAGCAAAATGCCCTCTATTCGGGCCTCCCTAGGTAGTAGCTGGTGTCCCCTGCAGCAAATGGGGTTACCTGGCTGGCTCCTCAACTCGCAGTAGGAACCCCAGGTTGGGGCAGATTTTCCCCGGAGCTTCTGCTTAAAGCTGTCACCAGCTGCACCGCAGCCTGTGCTTCCAACCCGAAGTCTGTCTCCAGGCAGGAGTCCACTATGAACATGGCTTGACCCAACCCTGTACTCAGGACCACTTTTCCTAGGAGTCAAGGACGGGGACTCCAGTAAAGCAACCAAAGATTTGGCCTCAACCTAGATCTGTGAAAATCATTGACCAGGGGAAAGGGGTGGGTGTGTGAGACAGGGATAGCTGGCCTCAAAAATATTTCAGTCTTTGGGGGTCTGGTATGGAAGACCAGAAGATCCTCTTCCCTCCCTATCTCTCCCCCACCTCCTGACTGAGTCAGAAGTTTTGCATCTCTGGAATTTGGGATTATTTGACCAGAATCTTATTGGCATAAACAGACTTCTCAGTTTAGGACCCTCCAGAGAGAAGAGAGAGACTCTTTTGCCCCCTGGGTCCCTAAGCCTTCAACTCTTTATTTTAGGAAATGGAGATTCCAATGGAGACTCTCCTTATCCTGCAGTGGTTGGGGTGGAGGACTGTCCACTGAGTAGCTCCATCCCCCCAGGCCAAGGGGTACACTACGGGGGCCCAGAAAGCTGCCCAATTGCCAAGGTGAAGCCTGGAGCTGGCTTGAAACAGCCAGAAGAGAGGTGGAGTGAACGTAAGAGGGCTGAGTGACAGTGATGACCCTGTGCTGACTGAATTTGGATTCTAGAATGTGGACCCAAGCTGGTTGATCTACCAGGTCATCCATTTCTTCTTCCCCTCTCATCTCTCCCAGACTGAAACATCCTTATCCCCCACACTTAGCAGCCTCTCTTTAGGCATCTTGCCCTTCAAGCCCTTCTGACAGGTCAGCTGCCCTGAGCCTCACACTTCCCCCACCCTGTTCACTATTCCAGTGCTGGGTGATGGGTGCCAGGGACTGGCTGCAAAGGACATGTGAAGATCAGAAAGAACCTCACTGCCTCATCCTCAGCCCTAGCTCCTGGGGGAAAAAAAAAGACATATCCATGGGAGGGGCATGGAACAGATTCTTTGTCTGGGCCCAGGCTATAGCTGAGGAGGAGAAAGGTGAATGACTGAGATCTTTCTTCCCATTGGGGTCCTAACACCTAGAAACCCACTTTGGAGCATACTCAAGAGCATACTGATGTACCCCTTCTTCTTTCTACTAGTGAACTGTTCTTCTTCCTCCTCCTCTCACCCTGGACACCAGTCACCTGCCCTTTCAGCCCAATCTGTTCTCTCCATTCTTACACTTTTCCCCAAGCAAGTTCCCCCATCCCAAAGTCAAATCAGTGGAAATCTTTCCCAGAGTGTTAGGAAAGGAGAATAAGGAGGGAGGGGGTAGAGAATGGGGGAAGAACTGTGAAGAAAAAGCAAGTCATTTCAGCTTCAAATATTTTCTCCTTTTTTTTTTTTTTTTTTATTATGACTCACGTATACAATACAAAGTACTTGGACCAGGAACAGGGCTGTCGGGACACAAAATCTACATTCATAGCTGGACATAAAGACAAATGACCAAAAATTATTATTATAGATATATTTTTAACGTTTTTTCTTTCGAGCATGTTGCATAAACAGAGAATTCAAGACAGAGTTAACTATACATTCAGTGCAATTTAGTTCTACTCTACTGGGGTTAGAAGCACAATAAAAGCGCACAGGACCGGCGGGCTAGGCAGTCTTAGTTGTTGGGTTCTTCTTAGTGAAATAAGCAGCAACAAACGACAACAAAACCGCATTACGAATACTCTCAAAGCAGGATTTCTTTCTATAGGTAGTGATAAAATACGTTGGAGGTTTCTTTCTTTTTTTTTTCAGTTTTAATTTTTTTCTCTTTTTTTTTCCTATAGTAGGATTTTTAAATTTTCTTTTTCAAGGTTATTGCAGGTTCCCTTTAGGTAGTATGTTAAAGATTTATTGTCAGTATTACTATTATTGTTATTATTATTTTCATGATTATGGTGATTTCTGAGCGCTAGCACTGCTGCAGCTCAGAGGAAGCCGGGCCCAAAAGAACAGAAATCAAATAGCGAAGGCAAGGAAGGCATGGGCCCGAGTGACCATGGGATGGCTAGGTAGGATTTCAGAGGTGACCATAGGCCTCTAGTGACCCCTTAGAAAGGGAGGAGGGAAGAGACCCACATCTCCTTCAGGTTTCCATCAGGTTCCTAGAGAAAGTCAAGGGAGTTTTCTAAGTAGGGAGCCTCAAGGAGGGGGAAGGAATATTCCTTGCTATCTTTTCCTGTTTCTTTAAAAATTTTTTTTTCATTTATTTTCCTTTCCTTCCTTTTATAACTATTCCTTTCCTTTCCTTTTTTAAAGTAAATCTAGTACACTAATCCTAGCATAAAAGCAAAGCCAGGAGTCCTCTTCTGCATTTTTTTGGGGGGGTTCCCCTCTAAAATAAATACCAGAGAAACAGGGAAGTGGGAGTATGGTGAGAAGGGGCAGAAAGAGGGGGTAAGAAGGCCAAGTCATAGACCTTAAAATTCAGGAAGGACTCAGAAGGTGGGAGTAGGGACAAGTGTGTGTGTTAGGGCAAGGAGTGGGACAGAGAGTCCAAACTTTTTGCTGCGTCTGGATCTCCCGCCTCCAGCCCCCAAACAAATAAAGAGGAGGGGGAGTCCAAAGGTAATAAAACCAGAGCTGCAAGTATCTGACAGGTAGTTAGAGTTGTGAGTGTCATTCTATTCTCTATAAAAGCAAATGACAGTCGTAAACTTCTCAATTTATCTGCTACCATAAAACGAAACTTCAAGGGAGTTGCTAAAAGGAGGGAATTTTTCTTTTTCTTTTTCTCTTTTTTGCTTAGTCCTTGTTTTCTTCCTTTTCCTCCTCCTCTTTCTCCTCTTCCTCATTTCCTTCTTCCTCCACCTTCTCCTCATCTCGGGCCCCAGGCAGTTTATCCTTGTTGTTCTCCTTTTTCCACTTCATTCTTCGGTTCTGGAACCAGATCTTCACTTGTCTCTCGGTCAGTCCCAGGGCGTGAGAGACTTCAATCCGGCGCTTTCGTGTCAAATAAGGATTAAAGAGAAACTCCTTTTCTAGTTCCAAGGTCTGATACCGGCTGTAAGTTTGCCGACCGCTGCGCCGCCCCGGAGCTGGACAGAACAGAACCCCAGTCTGGTTATGTCTGGGTGGGGGCTCAGTTTTATTTACCCTGCTACTCTGCCTCTCAAAGTCCCCACTCTGGTCTCCTCAGTTCACCTCCCTCCTACGGAAGAGGATAGAGCAGAAGGCAGGCAAGGGCAAGAAAGTCTGGGGGATTGTTTTGGTTTGGCTTCACCTTGGGAGATGGGGTGAGGGTAGGGGCAAGGTCTAGAGGTATCTGGAAACTGGGGGCTTAAAGGGGCCAGAGGAACCCTTCAGAGTCCCCCAGGCCTGCAATCCCAGGAAACTGGCTTTTGCAGCTTTGTTTACAAGTGCAGAATGGCATTTAGTGAGATGGGCTGGGGACAGAATCTGTTTCTAAAAGAAAGGAAAAAAGGCTGGGAGTAAGGGAGAGGGGCTCTGCCCACTGCCCCCTCATTGCCTCTCTCTGCCTAATGCTTTTCCAATAAGGAAAATAATTGATCTCCTGGAATGTATGGCTGCTTCGCCTGATTGCTAACTGGAGACCAGCAAATAAATCAAGGGCCATCCCTGCCGGAACTTGTCGCTTTATCGCTTCCCCCTGTACTTCGAAATTGGGCTGTGAGGGGCCACCCTTGGAGGGGCTCATGACCTGAGAAGCTCTGTAGGTTTCAAGAAGACCCCACAAGTCCTTGATTGGAGGGTAACCTGGCAGGGTCCTCTGGACTTCAGAGCCCCTCAACCTGAATACCCCTCTCCTTTTGAGCACTTTCCCCCCTTCTCTTTTCTCAGGCTCCCTGTCTTCTCTTCAACTGGGGGAAGTACAAAAAAGTTGAGGTAATGGCCCTTGGGTTAGTTCTCTGAAAGGAGGCAGTGGGGACCCTAGAGAGCCAGAGTGTCTATCCTAGGGGTTTTCACACTCTCTGGCTAGGGTCTGGCTAGACCCAAGACAGCTTGGCCACTGTCTTGGACTGCAGACTCTTTGCCTTTGGAGAAATTGGTTATCAGCTCCAAACACTGATAACCTCAGGGTACTCAGGGTACCCTTCCCAGCCACCTCCCCAACTTTGACTTTAGAGATGGAGAGAGGGAGAGACAGAGAGACAGACACAGACAGAAATGGAGGAAATTATTTTTAACCCTTTGTTACCCCCACACCACCTTTTCCCCACCTTCACCCCAATTTCCAAAACGTCCCAGGCACCCACCTCCCAACAACCTCCAGAAACCCACTCAGGCATGGGGGTGGGGTGGGAGAGACCCCAAAGCCAGGAGGGAAAGCGAGGACAGACAAAAAGGCGAGGGAGGGGGAGAAGACCCCGGAGCGCGGGAGACCAAGGGGGAAAGAGAAAAGGCTTCTCACCGTGGGGTCTCATCCATGGAAACATGAGGCTGGGAGACGAGTTTTGATTTAAGTGGCCTTGTCCTTCGCTACTGTTAGTGTTGGCGGAGGATTTACAGTCGGGATATTGCACCACGCTCGCCTCTTGCTGAGCCCCATAAAGGGACTGTCTGGGGAGCGCCTCGTAGCCATAGAATTTGGAGGCGTCTCCGTGGCAGCTAAGCGAGCACGGGTTCTGCTGGTAGCCCGAGTTGGAGATGCCGGAGGTGCCGTGGTGGAAGAAGTCTTGGACGTGGTGCGAGGCGTGCTGGAAGCCGGGCGCCGAGCCGCCGGGCCCGTACACCAGCGCATGGCTCCTGCCCACACTCTGAGGGAACCGGCAGTCGTAATAGGCCGGTTCCAGGGACTCGCCGCCTTTGTATTTGGAGAACAGGGGGTTGACGAAGTAGGAGCTCATGCTGGGTACATGAAAACCCGCGGCCCCCTCCCCTCTGGCTCACGGCTCCCCCGCCCGGTACCCCCGAAACTCCC
>NW_025999960.1:19385738-19390952 GCF_001458135.2 Marmota marmota marmota | reverse complement strand
GATGGGGGGTGTGGTGTGTGCAGGGGGTGGCCAGCCAGCCCCAGCTAATGGCTGGGGCCAGCTTTTCCAAGGTACGCATTCAGATTTGAAGGTGCCCCCTCCCCCTTCTTTTTCCCTTCTTCTGGGGGTGGGGGCTATACCTTAGCCCGCAGGTCAACTCAGGTTACCTCAACAGGTATAAGAACTGCCCCCTCCCCCAGACCAGTTTTGAATATCAGCAAGCCAGAGCAGAGCCTCTAACCCAAAAGATGGTCTCCTTAGGGGGTCCTTAAGTCTTCGACTTTAAGGAGAAAAAAGATAAACCACATCACAGCCCCAGGCATAGGTCCCTGCAGCCACTGGCCCCTCCCCAGAGTCTGAAGCTGCCCTGTCTTCCTAAGACCCTTAAGACTCTTCTAGAGAAGAACACAAGGGCTGGTTATACCGGGTACCCTATCAGGGCCACACTGTCCCTTCAGACACCAGCACCTACCTGGAGCAGGGAACCCAGGCAATGGCAATAAGCTTGGCTGGGGTCTGAGAGGAAAGCTGTTTATGGGGACTAAGAAAGGAAAGGACAGCTTGTGTGTTCCTGGCTTCTGCCTGGGCTGATCCAGGATGTTTCTTTTCAGGAGACTATTTGTATCTGAGGTAGAGGGGACTGGAGCAGGCCTCTTACTTGTCCCCACATACTCCCACCTCATAGGAAATGCCAGCTCAGCCTGGGGGGGGGGTGCTCCTTGGCTTCTCTGAATCCTCCTCTTCCCCAGGCAAGCTGCCCAGGCCAGGATGTGGATGGGAACTGTCAACAGACACTCTTTAAATATTTACCCACACTTTCTCTGTGTGTGGGGAGGTCACTTCATCCCCAATACTGGGCAAATTGAAGTTAATTCTAATGGATAAAAGAATTTTAATCCATCAGCATCCTTCCCTGGCCCTAAGTGGGTATAGTTATATGGGTCGAACACAGAAAAAGGGAGAAAGTGAGAGAGCCATGTATGTGTGCTATGTGCATATGAATAAAGAAGATGAGTAAGAATGTTTTTCCCATTCCTCTCTCTCTCCAGTTTGTGAGGTTGTTACACACAGTGCAACCCTGGGGCACACTGTGTATACGAATACACACAGTACATGCTACCTTCTCATCCTGGGACACATCAAGTGCATGCTCACTGTAAACTAGCGTGTACATTCCTGGAAGCATCCCTTTAACCTCACAGATACTACACACACGTGCACACCAGGCTCACATGCACATAATGCCTGACAAACACAGATGCATCTTTAGGTCTTTCGCATCATGGAGAAAAAAAACACACACACACACACCAAACCCCCAAACCCTGCTACCTGTTTTCCTTCCATATCCTGGGGTTTCAGGGTTGGATGAGGAAGGAGGTGATTAGAAAACCAGATCTTTTTCTTCCCCATCCCCATCCAGAGTCAGCTCTGGGGATGGAGAAAGGAATAGCAATGCAGTGTAGGATGGTTTGGAGAGAATAACCACCACCATCCTATTATTTGAATAATTGCTGGGGAAATGGTCACTCTCAGCCAAATTCCCAACGGAGGTTCACTGGTACACCAGCAAAAGATCCTTCCAGGATCCCTTGCATTTGGGAGACCCACTCCTATCTCAGTTAGGGACTGCCCCAACTGTTAGACACTCAGAACTCTGGCCCTAGGGCCAGGAGGGAAGGGTCAAAAGAGGCAGTTCCAGAGCTGCAGCCCTCCCAAGGGTCCAGAACAGTGCATGGGCACAACTAGGCTTCCACCTACCAGAGCCTGCTGCATCCTTGGCTCCAGCCCTGCCTTTTTCCAAGCCTGCTCCTCTGGTGCCGGGTTGAACAGGGTGGACTCTGGGCTCCCAGCATCTGGGTCACTGGGGACTGTCATAAATACTTTCTCTTCTCTGTCTGGAAAGAGGAGGCCCAGAGGGCAGGATCCGCTCTGGGGCCTGCGCCTTATCTTTTAGGGGGTGGGGGGATATTTCGACATTTTATGGTCCAGCGAAAACCCTGCCACAGAGCTATTCTTCTGGGCCTTTGTGTCTTGGAATGCGACTGTCCCGAGTGTGCCGCCACCGCCGCCTGTCCGGAGAACCCACCAGTCCCGCAACCCCTGGTCGGACTTGGTTTCCCCTTTGGGGGAGATATTTCATCTTCCTTTCATTTGATTATTTTATTTTATTTTATTGCTTTTGCACGTATCTGGTTTATTTCGCTTCCTGAGCCTGGAAATAAAGGAACCGAAAGCAGCCATCCTCGCCGGGGCCATCTCTATTCCTCTCCCTGAGGCCTGCACCGCCCTCTTAGGTATCACGGATTTATGTTCGTTTGTCCGGGTCATTCCGCCTTTTTGTGTTAATTACGCGCTGCCTGCTTCGCACTTATCTCCTCCGCAAAGCGATTATTTTTGATGCCTACCCTCCTGCGCCTCACGAGCCCCCTGCCAGAGCGAGGGTCCATCTCCCGCTGCCACTCGCGAATTATTTACACCTCGCAGGTGAGAGGATTGATTTGCTCAGAGCCAGTGGGGCCGGGCCGGGCAGAGGCGCGGGGCCTTCTCGCCGCGGCCCTGGGCCAGGCCTCAAATGTCAGTGTGGCCAGGCAGGTCGGGGGGCACCGCCGCCTCTAACATTGAGCAACAGCGCCACCTCGCGTCCATTTGCTCTAATGCAGTCCGGCCGGCAAAAAGCCAACGGAGGTCCTAGGCTTGGCCCAAAGGTGGGAAGTGGAAGGAAGGAGGCTCCAATTGGGTGCAAAAGAAAGGGATTCCCCGGAAGGGTGTTGCCTCGGGACTGCTGTTCTTTTGTTTTCTAAGTTCTTGAAATAAACCTTGTGAAAGGTTACAAACTGTTCTCTTTTTGTTACCCTCTTTTCTTGCATTAAGAGACGTTGTGCAAAGAAACTGTAGCTATTCTCCCCGCCCTCTACCCCGCCCCCCCGCGCCCCGCAACACCATTCAGGCGCATTTCTGACCTCGGAAAACCTCCGCGCACGCGGATGCACGAACCGAAGCTCCCGGGACCTCCTGTCCGCAGCGCGCACCCTAAACTCCTCCTTCCTCTTATCCTGATGCTGGACCCGCAGGGTCTATTCTGCCGCCGCCTGTAGGATTTTAGGGTGGGCTATGACTTCTCCAGGCTGTTTGCCCCCTGGTTTGTAGCCCATCCCTCGCGCGCGCGCGCGCTTTCTCCACCTCTCCCTCCCAGCCAGTGAGGTCCTGTTCTCCGTGGGCCATAGACAAAACATTCCTATAATCCGATTTCAAAGGAAAGAGTGTCCACCTTATTTAAACCATAAAACAATTAAGCCCAGACGTCTAGCCAGCTCTGCGCTGCTGTTTTGTTCGGCCCCATTCAGAACCCAGAGCAGGGAGACAAACAGCGCCATAAAAGTGGCATTTCGGGGCTGCGGAAATGTACCTATCCGCTGCCTTCCCAAGTGGAACAACCTTTAGGGTTTTGTGATTTCTGACAAAGGAGCAGAGGAGAGGTGGGAGGGGAAGATTAGGGAAGGAGGGCATTTGCTAACCTCTCTCTCCACCGCCAGCTTTCATTTATTTCCCCAGAAGTGTGTCGTGTTGTTTTAATTAATAAGTGATAATGAATAAAAATCGAATCCATTCCTGACCTGCAGGCTGAAGGCTGGGCTGGGATTGTATATTGAACCGGGCGGTGGGCCTGTTCTGAATCCCAAGCGCTCCTCAGGGTCTTCCAGCCCTGCAGCCCTCCTTCCTGCCCGCAGCAAGGCCGGCTCTGGCGGGCAGGCTGCAGGAAGCAGGCCGAGCTGATGGACGCCGAGGGGAGGCGACAGGGCCTTCGAGCAGGGGCGGGGTGGAAGCCCGGAAACACCGCCGAGCTCGGGCTGGGAGAGAAGCCCTCATCCCAGCGGTCTCAAATGAGGGAGAAAGGGGTGTCTTGGCTTCCATCAAGTGAGGAACTGAGGCCAGGGTTACAGAACAGCAGAGGGCCAAAGGGAGAAGTGAGAAAGTGAGAAAACCTTTCCAAAATAGCAAGAAAACAATGCTTCTGGAATTGGGGAGGAGGTCTCCTAAGCAGGAAAGAGGAGCAAATACTTCAACAACAACTAAATCGGTTGTTGCAACTTGATTGTTCCCCAAAATATTACCACAACAAAATTTTCACCCCTTTCCACTTTCCTCCAGACCTCAAAATTGGAATGTTTAATGGAAGGAGTGGGTAAGAGATTCAAATAATTAAGTAGAGACTGGTCCCCTACAAGTGTATCAACAGTCCTGTGAGGTGATGCTTTGGGGGAAGCAGCATATGGACTGGGACCCCCAATTATTGTCTTTTATGGTGGTATCCTCCAAATATTCAGAGCAACACCCTGCATCCTCAGCAAAATGGGCAGCCTGAGATATTAAAGGGCTATATTTCAAGCAGTCTGATTTTAATAGTTTCCAGATTGGGGGATTTCCGAGAAAGGGGGCGCCCAGGGCCCAGGCATATACCCAGCAGCTTGTGTCTGCTTCTGATTAGCAGATGAAAACTGCTGGTTTTAGGGAAGGCGCTCTGGGGTGCAGCTCAGTCAACCAGCCCCACTAGGCTGTTACACACACACCCTCACCTTTGTGCTTGGGGTCTCACAGCCACCAGGGAGCACCCCATTCATGGCTAAACTCTAACCAGCTTCCTTGGGCCTCACCAAGCCCTAGGAGTGCTGCAGCTGCTTAGCATGACCCTGGTTACTCCCAGACCAACATGCCAACTCAACACCAGAAAGAGGGAGAGACTGACAAGAGAACTAGGAGGAGAGGAGAGCATAATGATTGAGAAGTAGAAAGTAAATCTAATTCTGATTATATTGGCTTTGTCATCTTCTTCCTCTCCTCTTTCCTTCCTCCTCCTCTCTTTCCTTTTTCCCTTCTTTCATTTCTCCTTCCAGCCCTTCCTCCTTCTCCTCTTTCTCTCTTCATTTTGTTCTCTCTCTCAATGCAGTCCCCAATGCTTGTCCTGCTCCCTGAGGCCTGCCTGGTCTTCCTCCTAGCCGAACATCCCCCCCGTCAGCCTTCTTTTCCTAGTCATCCCTGAAAACACCAAAGCACCAATGCAGCTGGGCAAGAATCCAGCCTGGGCCCTCACCCAGCACCCAACTTTCATCTTCACCTATCTCTCCTCTACGATCTCATGTACTCATAAATTATTACAATTAATTACAGCCAGGGAAAGCCATTCATGCTGTGTCCCCCCCCCCCCATCTAGCC
>NW_025999960.1:19379042-19384629 GCF_001458135.2 Marmota marmota marmota | reverse complement strand
CGCCGAGGTGGGGCTGGGGGCCGTACGGGTGATATACCACGGACGACTGCGAGGGCACGGGCGCCCACGACGTGCTGAACACTGCCGGCTTGGGCGCGAAGCTACAGGACGGAAAATCGCTACAGTCCGGCACCAAACCGCTGGGTCTGGCGGCGGCGGGGTGAGCCCCTGTGGCCGGAAACCTGGACGCTAGGAGGTCTTCATTGTCGTGAGAGATGAGCGAGTCCACGTAATAGTTACTGATGGGCCCCGTCGCCGACATCGTAACAGGGTTTTACATACATAAGATTATTGTATGAACTGTATATGTACTTTTTATCTGCTCACAGAACAATCAAGGCAGGTAATTATTTTTCCAGCCTTTTCCCGGCAGCTCATTGGTTCCCCAGCCCCCACGTGATCGTATTTACCCAAAAATACGGCGCGGATCAATGCGCAGGGGCTTTTTTTTTCCCTTGCTTTCCCCCCCTCCCACCCCCTCTCTCTGCTGATCACCGCGACCTGCGTTTTCCTGGGGGTCCGCAGCTCTGGACTCCAGGCGCTGGACCCCCCCCCCCGCAGGATCGCTGATAATCAGAGAACCCCCCCTTGCCCATGTCCGCTCATAAACAGATGGCTCTCTCCAACCATGAGGATTTTTTAATGGGGTGAAAATACCAATCCCCGAAGCAAGGGTTCCCGGACCCCCAGGGTTGAGCTGGGCGCAGGAGCCCCATAGGGGCGTGGAGGCCGGTGGAGGTAGGTGGAGGAACTATTTCTTGACGTAATCTGTCTCTGTTGGCCCCGACGCTCCCGCAGTCTCTGAGCAAGCCTAGATCAGCGATTGTCAGTTCGGAACGTGGCTTTTAAAAATGCGTTTTTAAATAGTGTGTATGTATGTATTTCTTTCAGGAGCAGCAGCAGCAGTGAGGGAGGGAGGGTGGGAGGGGACTGGAGAAGCTGGGGTGGAGGGAGGGAAGGAGGGAAAGGGGAGCATCCTTCTGCCACTGGCCAACTCAGCCCCCAAATCTAGGGTAGGGGAAGCTTAGGGAAGATGATCTGCGGGTGGGAGGGGAAGAACTTCGGAATCTCATACACCTTTATCATCAGCCTTGGAAGTCTTCGCTTTGGCACAGATATACAAGCGCCTTTATTTTAAATTTATTGTCTGTATCTATTTATGTTTCTTTGCCAGCTTGAAGAAGTGGAGGAGAGATCTACACAACTTAAGTGGGGCATCCCCATCCCGTCTGCCTGCTCACACTCTTTTGCCCCCAACTTCATCTATGCATCACCCTACCCCCCCAAAAGAAGTCACTCACTGGTTCTGTCTGCAGAGAGCCAGGGTGAGAACGGGCAAGGCGAGAGAGCGACCTCGGTCGTGGGCAAGTAGCTTGTTTTTACGTCCTTCAATAAAAATTTTATGAGGATCATTTGATTGTTCATAAATGTGTCTTTCATTAAATAAAATTGTAGGCTGTTTTTGGAATGGGAAAAAAGCAACAGAGGGATGGGAGAAAGCAATTTCTTTGGGGTCGGATGTAGGAAATCTGGAGGGGGCAGTGCGATTGTAGGTGAATATCAGAGAACTTGGATTAACCCCCCAATAGTTGGTTGCTACCCTCCTTAAATTTTGGGTTCACTGCACAGCCCTAGGCTTTACATCAGACTGTCCCATGGTGGCTTAGTAAGGGGGAGGGCATTAGGCAATCAGAAAACCCTCAGTGTGTGTGCAAGAGGGGGTAGGGAGATTGGGGGCAGGAGAAGGACAGGTGATTATCCCTAGAGGTGGTGCACCTAGGCAGGGCAGAGTGAATTTGAAGGAAGGGTGCAATTTCAGGGTCAGAGGGAAGAGTCTCAGTGTGCTCAAGGGGAAATAGGCAGGAGCTGGGGCTGAGATGCTGGCTCTGAAGGCAGCAGGGAAGGAGGCTTCCCAGATCCATCCATGCTTGCCCTGCTTTCCCTCTTCTATCCCCAGGAGGGGACCAAATGCCAGGGGTGGGGGTGAGTGCTGGATTTCTCATGTATCTGGATTGCTCTATCTCCTCTGGGGTGATAGAAGGGCTGGAGAGTGTATTAGGTGTATTTGGTGGCGTGGAAAGTTGGGGGGAGGGCACAGATGCAGCTCCCAGCTCGGACCCCAGCTCCATAGGTCCTCTCCCCAGTCCCTGCTCCTCCCCCTCTTCAGTTCTTTCCATTTCGGTCTACCGGGGCTGGGATTTCAATGCACAGAGGACATGAGGGAAATAATCTGACTGGGGAGAGGCAACGGGGGTCTGCAGCCTTGTCCCCCTCAGCTCCTACTGTCTTCTCCCTCCATCTGGATTGGCTGGGAAACCTAAATTACAACAAGACAGAAAATCTCTTTGGCCTTGATGGAGTCGGGTTAGCTGTCAATCAAAAATCTTCCTCACTAGTTCAAGGAAAAGACGGAAGGTTCCAGTCCTTCTGCGGAGGCTTTCTCCAAATCCCCAGTGCAGTCAGCACCTCCCCCAGCCCTTGGTGACTGGGGACCGGCCTGGCTCTTGGGCGGCTGCTGGCAGCGATAAGCAGAGACATTTAGCCTTCAGCGGGGCCCCGGGCCAGACTGCGACCAAGAGGACACCAGGGGACAGAGCCTGAGAGAGACTGAGACCCAGACAGCCTAAAACAGACCAACTGAAACAAGGCGCCAGGCCCAAGAAAGGAAAGAAGGAAACAGAGGATTAGGATAAAAAGAAAAGAGGTGGGGGAGAAGAAAGGAAGGAAAGTAAGCTGAAAAGAGAGGAGGGAAAGGAAGGCATACAGATAGCTAGCCCAAAGAAGGGCAGTGATAAGCAGGCAGGCAGGCAGGCAGGACGGGGCAGGGCGAGAGCTGACGGAGCAGCCGTGGCATTGTGCAGTCCGCTTGCTTGCCGGGCCTTTGCAGTGGGACCGACTCCGGGCGCAGCAGCCACTTCTGTCTGGACACAAAGGAGGAAGAGGCCTCTTCTCCTGCCCCTCCTGGGGGACCAGCTCGGGTGGGTACACTAAGCCTCCGGAATACAGAATCCCATATTGGCCCAGGCAGCCTCCCAGGCGACTGGAGGCTGAGCCATGCTCTGGTCAAGGAGCGAAGAAACAGAAGGAGAAAGAGCTTTCACGCCTGCTCCTCCATTGCGTTTTCGCCAGGCAACAGGGCCTCTCTGCCCAAACCCCAGCTTTCCTGCAGGAAAGAGTCTTTAAAGATCCTCTCCTATGGACTTCTGCTCTTTGGGAGAGCCCCTCAACTGGACATCGTGGCTATAAAGAGACGCCCCCTTCTTTCCTATCCCCTTTGAACACAGACTTCTTTTCAACTCTTGAGCTGCCTGAGCACTGGCCTGCCTACCCTGCGGAGTCTGCAGCAGTCAGGCGTCAGGATCACCATCCAGGGATCTTTGCTGCCCATTAAATCCCCCAGGAAACCAAGGGGGATTGTTGCCTTGCCTTTGCTTTTGGGAGCAGGAACTCCAACCCTCCCCACTAAGTCACAGGCACAGCTGTGGATCAGGAAGCAGGCCTTGCCCACAGCGCCCTCCTGGCCAATGTCCCATTTTCCCTATGCCTCTCAGAGAGAGGCAGCCGTGGGGAGGCCTTGGAGAGCCTGGGAGTCTTGAAGTCCAGTAGGCCCAAGTAAGACAGGTTCCACAACTACATTGTGAGTTGCAACCCCTTTTTGCCACATTTGGAGACAGGATGGCAGGTCAGGGCTTTCAAGCAGGCTTTTAGACTTCCCCTAAACCCAGGCTTATAGGTGTGGGGGGCACAAGGATATGGGGGCACCAAGAAGGACGGGGTTATCTTACTGGGGTTCAGTTACTCCTGCTGAATCTTCCACCATATTTCAAGGCTCCCTCTCACCCACACCACTCCCTTCAATTTTCCTTAGCACTGCTGGGACAATTTGAGAGACTTGGGGGCAGCTGAGAGTCCCTGTTGGTGTGTGCAGAGGGGACCCAGTTCTAGCTAGCAGTTCTGTGAATTCACTTAGATTGCTTAACATTCTTCTCCCCCCCCCGACCCACAAAGATTTCCACTGGGCACAGGAGAGTTCCTTAAGGGGGAGGGGCATGCTTACTCTATCACCTCAAACCTGGGCAGCTGAGACCACAATCAAGCTAGCACCGTGGGAAGGACAGACAGACAGGTTAGAGTCATCCCCTCCCCCCTGTCCCGCGTCTCCCTTTCAGTGATTTAAATTCCCTCCGGTTCAATCCACACCGTCAAGTTCGGATTAAATTTAAAACAGGCTTTTCCCTATGCCCCCAGTGGGCCATCCCAGCCGCGGCAGGCAGGGAGCCCGCTCACCGCTCCTTAGTACCGGCCCTGCGCGGCGAAGGCCTTGCTCCATTTGCTTTCATTTTCCTTCTGCCCCTGAAATGGGCTCATTTCACCTCTCAGC
The DNA here is from genome assembly GCF_001458135.2 of Marmota marmota marmota. Taxonomy (NCBI): domain Eukaryota; kingdom Metazoa; phylum Chordata; class Mammalia; order Rodentia; family Sciuridae; genus Marmota; species Marmota marmota. Next base: position 19,380,248 of record NW_025999960.1, on the reverse strand, counting down.
TGTCCTCTCCCCTCCCCGCCCCCTCCCGGGTTCCCTTCTATTTTTCCCCCCTTCTTTTCTGATCCCTCTTTGTTGGGAAAAACACACCCCCACACAACTCCTCCTAGCTAAGGCCTGCCTGCGCTGGAAGCAGAAACTGAGTCCTCTTCGCCTGCCGCGAGGAGACCCGCGTCCTGCCCCCACCCCAGGTGGGTATCTCGGATCCCTGCACACCCGGAGTCAGGCCCCCAAGCCCAGCAGGAGTGAAATCCCCAGGGCCTGTGAACGTGGCCCTCTCAACGCCACGGCCTGCCGCCCGGCCTGCATTCCCGCTGACGCCCCCGCCCTGCCGCTCGGCAGCAAACGGGGCTATTTCCGGCTCCCCAAACACTTTCTGGTTTTCCAGCCTGGGCAGTGGCTGGAGGGGGAGCCGCCCCAGAGCTAGGGCTGCCCTCTGCCTGGTGCCCCAGTGGCCCTGAGCGCGTTGTTACCTGATCTTTTGTGTGATGTATGTGTCGCAAAGAAATTTGCAGTGACTTTGGAGCCCAGACTGAGGAAGCCGAGGTAGCGAAAGGAGAGACAATACCGGCCCGAAGTACAATTAAGGGGCTAGAGCCTCTGGTCTCTCCCCCGCCCTCCCTGCCCGACTGGGAGCTGTCTTAGCCTCAAACCTCAGGGCGACTCAACGAACCTGGAGCCAGAAACTCAGCCCATGGCGGGGAGAGCAAGAAGACTCCGCATCAAGAAACCAGGGGAAAGCTCCCTTCCAAGTTGGGGGCGCCCTAACCCGCCCTGCTGAGTTGCAGAGAATCCAATGAATGAAAGTGCGCATTCCGACGACTAATTTTCCCGAATTGTCTCAGCCTTTAGAAGGAGAGCCTAGGGTTTGGGACTTCTCAGACAGTCAGACAAACCGCATCTCCCGAGATGGACAGACTCACAACATGAGTGTGAGCCTGAAATAATATACAGGTTCAACATTCCCCGAGGCCTCCTTGCCAGGCCTGGCGGGCGCCGATCTCCCTACCTTCTCTCCCGCCAAGGCCTCAGGCAAGAGACCCAGAAGACTCGGTCCCTCTGGCTTGGTCCAATCCCGCCTCGGGAAGCGCCTTCGTTACCTGCTCCTCGGCTCCCCATGGCCACAGATGCAGGGCAGCAGCCTCCCGCCGCCGGGGGAGGAAAGCCCCGGCCACCGCAGCCGTCGCCACCCGCCCTCCTTCCCTCCCT